>NW_022439309.1:0-5858 GCF_009761245.1 Sapajus apella
AGTAAAACAAAATTTGTGTATCATAGAAATTATAATTATGTTACCTAACTGGCTCATCTGTGAACAATTATATAGTTGTATGAACATATTAATTAAATTCCATGAATATATTTGGATATTTGTGGGAAAAAACAAAGCATGTGCCTGGGTGGTGTGATAGATCTAAATTCTCAGTTTACCTAATATAATGTTAATTTGAAATGGCTAACATCAGACATATTACAGTCATGGAGAAATAGCAAGATCACTAGAATAAATCCTGCCTCTGTTTTCCAGGAATTTGGCAAAGGATGGCATGACTCAGGAGATTTTTGTTTTTATATAAGCCTGTTTTGTTACTGGATTGAGCTAATAATTACATAATTTTGATAAAATTCATAATGTGGAAAGCATTGAAATATTGACTAAGTACACTATCCTCTTAGAATATCAAAAGTACTTTACAATTTATTCCCAATACATCTCTGAAGAGTAGGCCTTTTAAAATAATATTTTATTGATAGTTGCTAAAATAATGAAATAAAACGCCTTTTTCTGCTTATAAGTGGTATAGATAGAATTCAGAATTGTAGAGCTTCTCTCTTAAATAAAATAGAAAATAGTTTTTAAATCTTCCATTCATAGTCTATTACTATACCAATTATATGTGGTTATAAATCACACTCAGTGGGAAACACAGCCTAAACAGATTCATAAAAATATCACTTGAAGAAAAGATATGAGACCTGGCATTCAGGTTATAAGATTAAACCTCACCCACTTCAATGTCCAGAAAAATCCTAATATTACTGGGTTTTACTTTTAGCAGAAGAACTCTTGCCACTCTACCCACTGTAATGACTTCAGTAAAATTATTACATTTCTGTAGCCGAATACTAAAGAATTAATCCCATCATGATAGTGTCTTTTTCCATCTCCTGGGAAGGCAATTCTTACAAACAACACTGTTAGGTCTATCCAGTTTGATTTTGTTCTCTTTCTCTTCCTTCTAGGAATACCAACATTAGTCTTTTTCGGATCATGAGTCTTTTGGGTGTCTTTCCAAATCTCACTGTATTCTATCATCAGAGATACAAGATTATGACTTGCTGTTTCAGGATCTAAAGTCAGATCTATTTAAAATGAATTAAGAATGTTTTGTCAACCATAATGTTGTGGCAGAAGTCTAGAATTACCATTCTTTAGTTAAAATGGAAAAGCTCATTAAATTTTTATTTATTTATTATCTTGTAATTTTTGATGGAATGTTGCTCTGTCACCCAGGCTAGATTGCAGTGGCACGATCTTGGCTCACTGCAACCTCTGCCTCCCAGGTTCCAGCGATTCTCCTGCCTCAGCTTCCCAAGTAGCTGAGATTACAGGCACCTGCCACTGCACTGAGCTAATTTTTGTATTTGTAGTAGAGATGGGGTTTCACCATGTTGGCCAGGCTGGTCTCTAGCTCCTGACTTCATGATTTACTCGCCGGCCTCCCAAAGTACTGGGATATAGGCTTGAGTCATCGCGCCTTATCTGTTATTGATCAGTAGGCTGAGGTGGGTGGATCACATGAGCTCTGGAGTTTGGGAACAGCTAGGCCAACATGGTGAAACCCAGTCTCTACCAAATATTCAAAAACTAGCTGGGCATGGTGGCCACCCCTGTAGTCTCAGCTACTCCAGAGGCTGAGGTGGGAGAATGGCTTGAACCTGTGGACCAGAGGTTGCAACCCCAGCCTACATGACAGAACGAGACCCTGTCTCAAAAAAGATTAAATAAACAAAAGTTTCCTTCCAAAAGGTTAATCAGCTTTCAGTATATCAATGCTTCATTCCAGGCAAGCTAATTTCACTTAGGTTTTTGTTTTTTTTTATGTACTAAAATTTAATCATCCATAAAAGCTGTAATTTAATCTGACAGTAAAATACAAGAAGCAATATTAGAGTAGGTTTAGTATATATTTTAGCTTTGAAAGCCATAGAAATCGGTTATTCCAGTTTTTTTCTTCTGTGGGAAAATAGACCCATTTTTCCAAAGCATTATGTACAATTTTAATTAGAATATAATGTGAGATGATATAACATACTTTTTGTATATATAAAATGAAGTCAATGACTTAAGAACATTATCTGCAGCAATGAGGTTGAGGGGACATTTTATAATATCATTACACATATAAAGTAGAATGGTTCAACTGTTTAGTGCTTGATAGGGAGGAATCATGATAAAAAGGTCAATATGAAATCATTTGATTATAGTAGCAATATCTAACATTTGAAATGCATCCATGCTCTTTTGCATAATCATATGAGAGTCAAGTATATTCTCACACCTGATATAACTGCTATTGCAAAGGAAATATACTGTTGTCTTATTTTCCAAGAGATATACATACACAGAGTAATATTTTTTTCCAGGGAACTTGTGCAAACCAACATAAGATCTAAATTCTTCACCTAATATATACACTGTGAGAAGCCTCTTCAGATTTATTTTTTGAAGTCTGAAATGCTGGCGCTTTCCAATCAGGCAACATTTCTTCATTCCTGTCACCTGGCTCAGAGCTGCTGTTGACTACAGGCTTAGAGCAGCAGACATGATTTCTTTTTAGGATTCTTCTTTTCCACTGGTGTTTTTCTATTAATCTGTCTGACCGAGTCATAAAACATCTCATTAACATTGAGCTTTGACTTTGCAGAAGTTTCTACAAAGGTGCAGTTACACCACTGTCTTGCCAAATTCCGGCCCTGTTCTTTGCCATCTACTCGCTCATCTTCCAGGTCACATTTATTGCCAACCAAAATCATTGGAACATCTTCTGTGCCCTTAACCCATAAAATCTATTCTCTCAGGTCCTGTAAGGCATTAAATGTGGATTGAGCTATAATAGAATATACTAGTGTTAAACCTTGTCCATTCTTCATATACAAATTCCTAATCGCTGTAAATTGCTCTGTCTCTGCAATATCCAAGATTTCTAGCATTCACTGTTGTTGATCCACTTCAACTTGCTTTCTTTAGAAAATTTCTATCATTAGGTCATATTTAAAAAAAAAAAAATGGCTCACGCCTGTAATCCCAGCACTTTGGGAGGCCGAGGCGGGTGGAACACGAGGTCAAGAGATCGAGACCATCCTGGTCAACATGGTGAAACCCCGACTCTACTAAAAATACAAAAAATTAGCTGGGCATGGTGGCGCGTGCCTGTAATCCCAGCGACTCGGGAGGCTGAGGCAGGAGAATTGCCTGAACCCAGGAGGCGGAGGTTGCAGTGAGCCGAGATCGCGCCATTGCACTCCAGCCTGGATAACAAGAGCGAAACTCTGTCTCAAAAAAAAAAAAAAAAAAAAAATTCCCTGAGCAAACTGAACTGTCAGAGCAGATTTCCCAATGCCTCCTGACCTAAGGACCACTAGCTTGGACTCACACAGGATGTGGTCTGTTTAAATACTGACGATCCCTCCTCTTTTCTTTGAGCCACTGCTCCCCTTTCAATCCATCTCAGGGCTTTCAGATCCTGTCTCTTTTTTCTCTTCTCCCTCACAATTGTCCCTAATTTAATGGACTTTCCTTCCTCCACCAATCTTCTCTCCTTTCCTGTCATCACTCTTTTTAATCTCACAAATCTTCCAGATTAGTTTAAATAGGGATTGAGGAAAGAGGAAGGCCAGGCATTGTGGTTCCCTCTGGGTGTGTGTCTGGTGTGTGGATCCCAGGCCTGCTCTTAGATTACCTGAGTCATCTGGGGCTGGTTCCTTGATTCCCCGCTTCACCCTTTCATGGTCACATGAAAACAAGAAAAATCAACCTCAATTTCTCTTTAAGTTTTGTGTAAAGATAAACACCAATAGCCCCTCTCCAAGCCCGAGCCTCCTTCAGGCCACTGCTGGGCCGCAGGCTGGACGCCCAGGGCGGCCCGCAGGAGGAAGCGCGCCCTGCCGCGGCACGGGAGCTTCCCAGACGCCGAGTCGGGAGCGCCAGCCGCGGGGTCCGCTCGCGCCCCTGTTCCGCAGGTGTGCGGGGCTTGCGACCAGCCCAGGCCGCCGCGCGTTTCCACCCCGCCCGGAGGCCCCGGGCCTAGCTCTTCGCCAGGCTCCGGCCCCGCCGCGCCCCCTCCAAGTCCCCCGTGCGCCGCTGCCGCCGCCAGCGCGTATCCTAAGCCGGTTGCCCGCGCCGCGGGCTGCCGGGGAGGTTGGGGCGAGGCGGGCCGGGATGCGCCATGGCCTTGGCCCGGCTGGGCTCGTGGCTCGGGAAGGTGCAGTGGCTCGCGCTGGTGTCGCTCTTCGTCGCGGCCCTGGCCAAGGTGGGCCTGTACCCGGCGCAGCGGGCGCTGGCCAGGGCGTGACACCAGCCCCGGCGGCGGGCGCTGGAATCTGGCGAGGGGCCGCGCCCTGGGTCCGACGCGCTGCTCTCCTGGATCCTGACGCTGGGCAGCTGGAGGAGCCAGCGGTAGACGGTCTGGGTGACCGCCCTGAGCGAGGAGGCGGAGAGGAAAGGGGGCCCGCCTTTCCTGTCCTCGAGGAGGACCCGCGAGGAGGACCGGCCAACCCCTGGAGTTGGCGGTGGAGGCGGTCTCCAGTGTGCTCAGCTGGAGTTCCACCTGAAAGAGAAGAGAGAGAACCTCCAGATTAGCTGGTCCTTCGTGAGTGTGCCGGAAATGGCCGTTATTATCCAGTCCAAAGCACTGGGGAGGACCAGGTGGCCTAGACGCGCACGGTGTCAGACACTCTGAAGGAGCTCTTGAAGCATTTGGTTGGTTCTGCCTCTCCGTCAGTGCTTCTGATCACCAAGCCCACGAATGTACAGGAAGCTCAAACTTAAGAGTGTGCTCCTTCTACTGCTCAGGAATCCTGTCCTCCCAAACCTCCCAGGGCTCACGAGCTAAAGCTGCTGGTGAGGAATATCCGCGCCTTCCTGCTCAGCGAGCCCGATGCTTCAGGCCACGTTAACAGTGTGCGTCGTGCAGCTGAACGATCCCCTTCAGAGGTTCTCCAGCACCCTGACGAAAAACACCACGGACCTCACGAGGGAAGAGGAATTCACCTTCGAGTTGAATGCCAAGTCGAAGGAGTTACACCTGCAGATTTCAGAGGCTGGGCGATCCTCAGAAGGTCTGCTGGCGACGGCGACAGTTCCTTTGGATTTATTTAAGAAGCAGCCTTCTGGACCACAGAATTTCCTGCGGACCAGCGGGTCTGCCTGCTGCTGCTCGGTGCTAGCCTCCGCCACGGCAGAGTTTACTTATGTGGAACCTGGTGAATTGAAGTCCTTGCCCATCCCTCCCTCTATTCCTGCTGCAAAAATAGAAAAGGACCGCACTGTGATGCCCTGTGGGTCTGTGGTCACTACTGTCACCGCTGTGAAGACCAAGCCTCGCGTCCACATGGGGAGGGCGTCCCCGCTGAGCTCTAAGACGCCAGTGAAGACTCCCATCAAAGTGAAGGTGATCGAGAAGGACATCTCTGTCCAGGCCATCTCCTGCAGCAGTGCGCCCGTCAGCAAAACGCTCTCTTCTTCAGACACAGAATTGTTGGTGTTGAATGGTTCGGATCCAGCGGCTGAAGTTGCTATTCGACAACTCAGCGAAGCTTCAAAGCTGAAACTCAAGTCGCCACGAAACAAAAGCACTATTATCATATCAGGGATCTCCAAGACCTCACTATCCCAGGACCACGGTGCTGCCCTGATGCAGGACTATGCAGCCTCCGTGGACAGCGCCCACCAGAGGGACGCCCCGTCCCATCCGGAGGCGGCCGCAGCCTCTGCCCTGCCTGAGGAAGCCGAGTCAGCCCAGGCACCCTCTGCCCCTAATCCCCAGAAGGACGAACTAGACTTCTGGTACTTGGAAAAGGAACCCCTGGCTGCGGCCTGGAGCCGCC
>NW_022439309.1:5868-9966 GCF_009761245.1 Sapajus apella
GCTTGTCTTGCTGGGTTTCTTCCAACCATCTAGTCTTTTAAAGGGAAAACAAAATCTGAGTCTCCAGCCAGGAGGTTTCCCTATAGAGGGCGAAAAAGCCTAACTTGCCACCAGATGCCAAATGAGACTTGACAGCTCCAGAGCTTGGGCCATGCTCAAAGCTAACAGTCAGGGCTAAATATTAGAAGGAGATTAACATTATAAGAGAAATAATATACTCTACTGGATTGTGGACAGCTGGTTTGAGGGACTCAGTTTGCCTTTTCTACACACTAACAAGTGTTGTTTTGGGCCCATGCCTGGACCATGTCACAAAAAGGAGGTGTCCTTCTGTGAATGGAATGGGTGGGTCACAACTCCTCATCTGCTGCTTGGACTAAAACACGCAGCTGGTCCTGAGTACAGGGAAGTGGAACATAGGCAGGATTTTTATAAATAGAGAAATTATGATAGGAATGGGAATGCAGTTGCAAATGTAGGAAGACATCTGCCTTCCATATTAGCCATAGAACTTGAACTCTATATCCTATGCATAGTATGCCCAACACGTTTCTAAGTTTACTTTGAGCCTACTTGCAAGTGGAAGATATATATATTCTCACATGGTTTTTACATTTTTCTCTATCGTGTTAAAAGCTCTAATAATACGAGTGGAGCAGTTGACAGCCAGGTTTTTTTTTCCTGCCTGTTATACTTGCTGAACAAGAGCACAGCAGTCCTGTTGAATAAAGTTGGCAGCCATACGTGACTGCTGGTAGAACATGGTAACCGAACAGAGACGGATTTTGCCAAAGCTGCCAGTAGCCAAAACATAGTCCTTTTAGGGCAGTAGAGGAAATTATTTTGTGTCTCCAGTGTCAGTCTTAGGAATGGAAGTTTAAATGGGCCAAACTTGCAGGAAATTCATTCTATGAGCACTTCAGAATTTCGCTGTCAACAGTACTCTTGGACACAGTTTGGGGTGCTCTTGTTTGGGTTTATTTTGGTGGAAAAGGTGATGAACCCGGCACACCGTTTTAATATCCCTAGGTATCATTCCAGTCGCTTTCCTCATCAGCTTCCTTTCTACTTCAGTTCATTCACAGTTTTCACTTTGGTCTGCTCCTTCTGAATGTGCCACTTGCAGTAGATGTGCTGGTGAATGAGCAGTCATCACTGGTGTGAAGTGTTTTTGACAGTTTAGTGTGATTCACTTTTCTCCAAAGAGATGTAAAGGGCTGTTATGAACACTTGGCTTCAGTCCTGGAGATTGAGATGGGCGAGCTTCCTTCCATAGGCGTTCTTAAATCCTTAAACATTAAATATTTCAGAGGTCACAGAACTGCTGGTGAGTAGAAACCTATATAAAGACCAAAATTACAGGATTTTTTCCTTGTTTTTTTAGGGGGAGAGATTAGAACACTACATTAGAAATTTCACTTTAAGATGCACATTACATACTTCTTAAGTGTCCCAGGGATTATGCAATGACTTTAAAATGACTTTTACAACCTGCTTTGTTTTTAAAAATTATATTCCAATTTTAATCATTGTTTTTTAAAAAATCACTTGGAGTTGCAAAATATATGAATACTACCCAGCTTCTGTTCCCAGAGTCAGGCACCACAGGTAGTCTTTCCGGGCAGATGTTCACTTGAATGTATTACTTGAGGTTTTACTGCTCTTGGCCATATGGTAAAAAGAGCCTGAGACATAGAAGAATTCCAAGAGGATATTATGATTATGTGTCAGAATTTCAGACACTGATGAGAAGTTTCTAATTGTTCTTTTTGTTTGATTTAGGAATTCAGGTGCACTCTACTCAAGTGTGAGGATATCAGAAGCTTTTTTTATTTAAAAAAAAAATTTCTTTGCAGACGAGGTTTCACTCTGCTGCCCAGGCTTGAGTGCAGTGGTGGCTCCCTGCAACCTCCCAGGTTTAAGCGATTCTCCTGCCTCAGCCTCCCAAGTAGCTGGGATTACAGGCCTGCACCACCTCACCTGGCTAATTTATTTGTATTTAGTAGAGATGGAATTTCACCAAGTTAGTTAGGCTGGTCTTGAACTTCTGACCTCAGGTGATCCACCCACCTCGGCCTCCAAAAGTGCTGGGATTATAGGCATGAACTGCTGCGCCAGGCCCAGAATTTTAGATTAAGCCTCGTTGCTCCCCCACAAAAAAGTTTTTAACCATCCCATTTCCAGATGAATCCCATGAGCAATGCTTACTGTTGAATACCTAGGTCTGGGGCTCTGCTTCCCACAGACACGCTCACGTGGTCTCCATGCTCACATGGTCTCCATCCTGTGGCCTTTTCTGAAGTCACAGGAAACACCAATGTAGTAGGGAGTTGATGAAGCAATGCCCAAAAAAACATGTAGGCTAGCTTCAGGGTAGCACCTCGAGATAATGGGCTCTGTTGATACAGTGAATGTTTCTTCTCCAAGCTATTTTATACAGGTTTGTTTATCCATGGTATAGGGTATTTATGATATAGTAAATGTTGTGAAGGTTAAAGATCAATTAAGATGACCCACCAAATACTAAAAATGCTGATGTGTAAATCACCTTTATCGCCTCACCTCTTCTACAAGCTTCTGTGTCTTGAGGGCTTTTGTTTTTGGTGTTTGTCTGGATGAAAGTTTTGTCGAGTGGGCTTTTAAAAGCGATTCCTTGTGAACAGTAAGATTAATTGTGTCTGTATCCCTGGAACTGGGTGCTCATGCTGGTTTTAATGAGCTAGCAATTCTTCTCAGTTTGCTTTGTTTAAGGAGGTGTCTGTTCTTTGTTGAGGAATGAAATGGAGCTTTAAGTGTGTGTGTGTGGTGTGTGTGTCTGCACACACGTGTGTGTTATTGTAGCCACAACAAAATTAGCTATCTCCTTGTTCCAGTTGAAAACCTGCTGTGAGACTTTTGACAGAGCACTTTATTTTAACCAAGTTTCAAGTCTGAGTTCAAAAGCATCCCTGATCCTTTATGACAGCTACTCTACCAGCTGCCACTCAATGACAAATTGGTGACCATTTAGATTTTTTCTTGGGTTTTACTAGCCACATCTATAGATGAGAGTTGCAAAGTTTCTTTGAGCAGAGAGGGAAAGATCAATTTACGTTGGTGGCCACCAAAGGTGAGTGTTTCCTAGGTAATAGTCTCACGACCCTTAATCTGGAAACTTCTGAGTACAGATTGGTGGACAGTGGAAATCAGGACATTTATCTCTGTCAGATGGAAACAGACCTCTGGACTGGCATAAACCCTGCTACCAGGCCCTCTCCCCACTGCCCCAAACTGACCCAGACATGATGACCGAAGCGTCCTGCACACGGCAAGGCCTCTGCGAAATCCTGTAGGTGAAACTCAGGTTACCTTGGGCCCATGACTGTTTGCATTCAAAACAGAGTCCACTGCCCTGTTCCCTCAGCTGGCAGCTGGGCAGTAACGCACCACTCATGATTCAGGCTTCTAACTCTAACAATGTTATGTCAAAACTGCATTCTAAAAAGAAGAAAATGGCAGGTTTTCCAGGTCCGTGGAAAGGTTTGCTTTACACTGGAGTGCAGTGATGAACTTTGGTGACAATGATTGTGTTCCTCAGTACCACTTTGAACACCGAAGACAGCCCTGCACCTCTCCTGTGCACAGGCTGGGTGGGTTCCTTTGGAGAAGATGTGGCTGGAACACAAACAATCTTTGAAATAAATAAATGTGCACATGAAAAAAATGAGATAAACACCAATAAAGACATATCTTCTGGAAAACTATTTTTTTTTTCTTTGAGACTGAGTCTCACTCTGTGACCCAGGTTGGGGTGCCGTGGAGAGATCATAGCTCCAGACCTCAAGCAATCTTCCTGCCTGGACCTTCCACACTGCTGGGATTACAGTCTTGAGCCCTGGAGCTCAGCCTGGAAAACATTTTTTAAAATACAGAATTTGGTGTGGCAGAGAACTCAAGATATTCCAAGAATGGTTTGTGTTTCTCATACTTCTGTTGACTGTTTAATGGTAGATACGCTGATTATGCAGAACACCTCAGACATAATCAGATGTAATTAGGGCAAAGCCAGTGTGAACCCCCTTATGAGAAGTCCAAATCTGTGATTCTCATACAACATAC
>NW_022439310.1:0-9965 GCF_009761245.1 Sapajus apella
ATATATTCAGTCTAAGTCACAGCATGAGAAATACAAATTAAAAATATGTTGCTATATTATTTTGCAATGACAGAGTTTGCCAAAATCCAAGCTTTGACAGCTGGTGCAAATCTACTGGAAAAGTAGAAATAAACAGGCCTTCTGATGTATTGCTGGTGGGATTGCAAAATGATATAACTTATATAGAGGAAACATTGGCAATAGTTATCAATCACCAACTCCACAATCCTACTTTTAAGAAAGTATTTCAAAGAATGACTGACTAAAATATGCAAATTGTGTCTCACTGTGGTTTTATTATTGACATTTGGCAACAATATGAATGCCTATCAGTAGGAATAAACTAGGTTGCAACCATACAGTAGAACACTGTGCAGCCAGAAGAAGCAGCAAAGATGATTTCTACAGAGATCTCAAAGTGGATAAAAATAGTTTCATGATAGTTTTTTATAAGAAAAAGGGAAGATACAAGTATACACATATATGTATATATTTCTATTTATTTGGGAAAAAGCATCAAACACTGGAAGGATTAACCAAAAGCATTTATGAATGTTTACCTCTAGGAACAGGAAGGTAACAGGATGAAGAAACACTTTTGGAAGAAAGATTTCTCTGAATATATTTTATCATGTTGTTTAAGCTTAGACATATTTTTAAGTGCTTTATTTATTTATAAAAATAAAATTATATTAAAATTTAAAGATATCCCTAAAAATTAAAAACAGAAGCCAATGCTACTAATTGTATATCATGTTTGTAAAAATAAAGTGACTTAAGAACACAGTATTTTGAATGTAAATCAATTTTTGGAATATATTCTGAAGATAAAGATTTCATTAATAAACTTCATTCCTTGGCATATAAGCAGCATATTCATAGTAGTACGGTTTATGCAGTATTTGTTACATAAAAGTCTATAGGTATTCATTGTACAAATGTCTCTACTTTAGGTATCTTTGAAAAGTCATTTGAGAAAAAATCATAATTAATGAATATTCACAACTCTTGTTCTGCACCTGGACCAGGTTTAAAATACATTGTTTTTTTAATAAAAATATCCTGAAGTAATTGGTTAGTTCATAACCAATACTATGGCTGAAATAAAACTCTAGAGGATTTGGCTACGCCCAGATGATTTCACTTGGAAAATGCGTTAACATTTTGGGGAAGCATCCAAGCTCAGCCTTGTTACACTCAATGTTTTCTACAGATTCTTGTGTTTGGAAGGAGATTCACAAGTTCTTAAAAACATAATAATATTGAATATTTTCCTCAGTTGAGTAATATATTAAATTCCAAACATTGAGCCAATCAACCCATTGGACATTAATTTTGCCTCCTAGGGATGCAAAAGGCCATTTTAAATATGTGAAGAGAGTTATTTTCAGTAAGTCTCCCTTTGTATAGTAGTGAGTATTCCTATTACTGAAAGTGTTCCAACATTAATTGAAAATCTACATGTTGTTCAGCAGAAGAGATAATTAGGCCAATAGAAGACATTCTTTCACTGGATTTTGAGGTTGTGGAAGACAGAAATGTAGAATTAGTTATAGTTTAGGTATAAGTGTACCAAGTTTTACCATCAAATAGATTTGGGTTCTAATGCTGGTTTCAATTTCATAACTGAATAATCTTGAACAGCATACTTTAGGACTCAGTTTACTCTTATGGAATATGAACATAGTAATTATTTCCTCAAAGAGCAGCTGTAAGCTCAAATAGACAGTTGTAAAGGGTTTAGAAAATGACTGGAATATAGTAAGAATTCAAAAGTTGTTAATATATTATTATTTTCTTTTATTCGCCACCATTATTCAAAGCTGAATAAATCAACTAATTCCCTACCTAGAAGTTTCTAGTAAATGTAGCTAGTTTATCTTATTTGTGATGAGACATCAGCCTTTCTACTTTTACAAATTCTTGAACCCTGTCCTATAGTCTGCAACCATACACAGGGAGTAAAGATCTCCCAAGACAGTTCTTTTTATTTTTTTTCCCATTTATTTATTTTATTGCATTTTAGGTTTTGGGGTACATGTGAACAACATGCAAAATTGTTGCATAGGTACACACGTGGCAATGTGATTTGCTGCCTTCCTCCACATCATCTACATCTGGCATCTCTCTCCTTGCTATCTCTCCCCAGCTCCCCACCCCCCACCATCCATCCCCTATTTCCCCCCAACTGACCCCAGTGTGTAGTGCTCCCCTCCCTGTGTCCATGTGTTCTCATTGTTCAACACCCGCCTATGAGTGAGAACATGCGGTGTTTGATCTTCTGCTCTTCTGTCAGTTTGCTGAGAATGACGGTTTCCAGGTTCATCCATGTCCCTACAAAGGACCCAAACTCATTGTTTTTGATGGCTGCATAATATTCCATGGTGTATATGTGACACATTTTCCCTATCCAGTCTATCGTCAATGGGCATTTGGGTTGGTTCCGGATCTTTGCTATTGTAAACAGTGCTGCAATGAACATTCATGTGCACGTGTCCTTATAGTAGAACGATTTGTAATCCTTTGCATATATACCCAGTAATGGGATTGCTGGGTCAAATGGAATTTCTATTTCTAGGTCCTTGAGGAATCGCCACACTGTCTTCCACAATGATTGAACTAATTTACAGTCCCACCAACAGTGTAAAAGTGTTCCTACTTCTCCACATCCTCTCCAGCGTCTGTTGTCTCCAGATTTTCTAATGATCGCCATTCTAACTGGCGTGAGAGGGTATCTCAATGTTGTTTTGATTTGCATTTCTCTGATGACCAGTGATGATGAGCATTTTTTCATATGTTTGTTGGCCTCATGTATGTCTTCTTTTGTAAAGTGTCTGTTCATATCCTTTGCCCACTTTTGAATGGGCTTGTTAGTTTTTTTCTTGTAAATCTGTTTTAGTTCTTTGTAAATTCTGGATATCAGCCCTTTGTCAGATGGGTAAACTGCAAAAATTTTTTCTCATTCTGTTGGTTGCTGATTCACTCTAATGACTGTTTCTTTTGCTGTGCAGAAGCTGTGGAGTTTGATTAGGTCCCATTTGTCTATTTTGGCTGTTGTTGTCAATGCTTTTGGTGTTTTGGTCATGAAGTCCTTGCCTACACCTACGTCCTGAATGGTTTTGCCTAGATTTTCTTCTAGGGTTTTTATGGTGTTAGGTCTTATGTTTAAGTCTTTAATCCATCTGGAGTTAGTTTTAGTGTAAGGTGTCAGGAAGGGGTCCAGTTTCTGCTTTCTGCACATGGCTAGCAGCTTTCCCAACACCATTTATTGAACAGGGAATCCTTTCCCCATTGCTTGTTTTTGTCTGGTTTGTCAAAGATCAGATGGTTGTAGATATGTTGTGTTGCCTCCGAGACCTCTGTTCTGTTCCATTGGTCTATTTCTCTGTTTTGGTACCAGTACCATGCTGTTTTGATTACTGTAGCCTTGTAGTATAGTTTGAAGTCCGGTAGTGTGATGCCCCCCGTTTTGTTCTTTTTGCTTAGAATTGACTTGGCTATGCGGGCTCTCTTTTGCTTCCATATGAAGTTTAAGGTGGTTTTTTCCAGTTCTATGAAGAAGGTCATTGGTAGCTTGATGGGGATAGCATTGAATCTGTAAATTACTTTGGGCAGTATGGCCATTTTCACGATATTGATTCTTCCTAACCATGAACATGGAATGTTTCTCCATCTGTTTATGTCCTCTCTTATTTCATTGAGCAGTGGCTTGTAGTTCTCCTTGAAGAGGTCCTTTACGTTCTTTGTTAGTTGTATTCCTAGGTATTTTATTCTCTTTGTGGCAATTGTGAATGGAAGTTTGTTCTTGATTTGGCTCTCTTTAAGTCTGTTATTGGTGTATAGGAATGCATGTGATTTTTGCACATTGATTTTGTATCCTGAGACTTTGCTGAACTTGCTTATCAGATTCAGGAGGTTTAGGGCTGAGACGATGGGGTCTTCTAGATATAAAATCATGTCGTCTGCAAATAGAGACAGTTTGACTTCCTCCTTTCCTATTTGAATGCCCTTTATTTCTTTTTCTTGCCTGATTGCTCTGGCTAGAACTTCTAATACTATATTGAATAGCAGTGGTGAGAGAGGGCATCCTTGTCTGGCGCCACATTTCAAGGGGAATGCTTCCAGTTTTTGCCCATTCAGTATGATATTGGCTGTTGGTTTGTCATAAATAGCTTTTATTATTTTGAGATACATTCCATCGATACCTAGCTTATTGAGGGTTTTTAGCAAAAAGGGCTGTTGAATTTTGTCAAAGGCCTTCTTTGCATCAATTGAGATAATCATGTGGTTTTTGTCTTTGGTTCTGTTTATGTGGTGAATTACGCTTATAGACTTGCGTATGTTGAACCAGCCTTGCATCCCCGGGATGAAGCCTACTTGATCATGGTGGATAAGCTTTTTGATGTGCTGTTGCAATCGGCTTGTCAGTATTTTATTGAAGATTTTTGCATCTATGTTCATCATGGATATTGGCCTGAAGTTTTCATTTCTTGTTGAGTCTCTGCCAGGTTTTGGAATCAGGATGATTTTGGTGTCATAAAATGATTTGGGAAGAATTCCCTCTTTTTGTATTGTTTGGAATAGTTTCAGAAGGAATGGTACCAGCTCCTCTTTGTATGTCTGGTAGAATTCATCTGTGAACCCATCTGGACCTGGGCTTTTTTTGGGTGGTAATCTCTTAATTGCTGCCTCAACTTCAGACCTTGTTATGGGTCTGTTCAGGGTTTCGGCTTCTTCCTGGTTTAGGCTTGGAAGGAGGCAAGTGTTCAGGAATTTATCCATTTTTTCCATGTTTATTAGTTTGTGTCCATAGAGTTGTTTGTAATAATCTCTGATGATGGTTTGAATTTCTGTGGAATCTGTGGTGATATCCCCTTGATCGTTTTTTATTGCATCAATTTGGTTATTCTCTCTTTTCTTTTTTATTAATCTGGCTAGTGGTCTGTCTATTTTGTTGATCTTTACAAAAAACCAGCTCCTGGATTTATTTATTTTTTGAAGGGTATTTTTGTATCTCTATCTCCTTCAGTTCTGCTCTGATCTTAGCTATTTCTTGTCTTCTGCTAGAATTTGAGTTTTTCTGATCTTGCTCCTCTGGCTCTTTCAGTTTTGATGATAGGGTGTTAATTTTTGATCTCTCCTTGCTTCTCATGTGGGCACTTATTGCCATATATTTTCCTCTAGAGACTGCTTTAAATGTGTCCTAGAGATTCTGGTATGTTGTGCCTTCATTCTCCTTGGTTTTGAAGAACATCTTTATTTCTGTCTTCACTTCATTGTTTATCCTGTCAACATTCAAGAGCAAGTTGTTCAGTTTCCATGACGCTGTGTGGTTCTGGGTTAGTGTTTGAATTCTGAGTTCTAACTTGATTGCACTGTGGTCTGAGAGACTGTTTGTTATGATTTCCATTCTTTTGCATTTGCTGAGGAGTGATTTACTCCCAATTATGTGGTCAATTTTAGAGTAGGTGTGATGTGGTGCTGAGAAGAATGTATATTCTGTGGATTTGGGGTAGAGAGTTCTGTAAATGTCAATTAGTTTTGCTTGGTCCAGGTCTGAGTTCAAGTCCTGGATATCCTTGTTAATTTTCTGTCTGGTTGATCTGTCTAATGTTGACAATGGGGTGTTACAATCTCCCACTATTATTGTGTGGGAGTCTAAGTCTCTTTGTAAGTCATTAAGAACTTGCCTTATGTATCTGGGTGCTCCTGTAGTGGGTGCGTATATATTTAGGATCGTTAGCTCTTCTTGTAGCATTGATCCTTTTACCATTATGTAATGTCCCTCTTTGTCTCTTATGATCTTTGTTACTTTAAAGTCTAATTTATCAGAGATGAGAATTGTAACTCCTGCTTTTTTTTTGCTCTCCATTTGCTTGGTAAATCTTCCTCCATCCCTTTATTTTGAGCCTTTGTGTATCCTTGCATGTGAGATGGGTTTCCTGGATACAGCACACCAATGGGTTTTGTCTTTTTATCCAATTTGCCAGTCTGTGTCTTTTGATTGGGGCATTTAGTCCATTTACATTTAGGGTTAATATTGTTATGTGTGAATTTGATACTGCCATTTTGATGCTAGCTGAGTGTTTTGTCCTTTAGTTGAGCTGGTACTTGTTGTTCCTTTATATGTGTAGAGCCTCTTTCAGGAGCTCTTGTAGAGCTGGCCTGGTGGTGACGAAATCTCTGAGTACTTGCATGTTCCCAAAGGATTTTATTTTTCCTTCACTTATGAAGCTTAGTTTGGCTGGATAGGAGATTCTGGGTTGAAAGTTCTTTTCTTTAAGGATGTTGAATATTGGCCCCCACTCTCTTCTGGCTTGTAGGGTTTCTGCTGAGAGATCTGCTGTGAGTCTGATGGGCTTCCCTTTATGGGTAACCCGACCTTTCTCTCTGGCTGCCCTTAGTATTTTCTCCTTCATTTCGACCCTGGTGAATCTGACGATTATGTGCCTTGGGGTTGCTCTTCTTGACGAATATCTTTGTGGTGTTCTCTGTATTTCCTGGACTTGAATGTTTGCCTGCCTTGCTAGGTTGGGGAAGTTTTCCTGGATAATATCCTGAAGAGTATTTTCCAGCTCGGATTCATTCTCTTCGTCACATTCAGGTACGCCTATCAAACGTAGATTAGGTCTTTTCACATGGTCCCACATTTCTTGGAGACTTTGTTCATTCCTTTTTACCCTTTTTTCTCCCGTCTTGCCTTCCCATTTTATTTCATTGAGTTGATCTTCGACTTCTGATATCCTTTCTTCTGCTTGGTCAGTTCGGCTGTTGATACTTGTGCATGCTTCACGAAGTTCTCGTGCTGCGTTTTTCAGCTCCATCAATTCACTTATATTCCTTTCTATTTTGTCCATTCTCGTTAGCATTTCGTCAAATCTTTTTTCAAGGTTTTTAGTTTCTTTGCATTTGGTTAGAACATGTTCGTTAAGTTCACAGAAGTTTCTTACTACCCACCTTCTGAAGTCTGATTCTGTCATTTCATCACACTCGTTCTCCATCCAATCTTGTTCCCTTGCTGGTGAGGAGTTGTGATCCCTTTTAGGAGGAGAGGTGTTCTGGTTTCGGGTGTTTTCATCCTTTTTGTGCTGGCTTCCTCCCGTCTTTAAGGATTTATCCACCTGTCAACTTTGTAGTTGCTGGCTTTCAGATTGGGTCTCAAATCTTTCAGATTGACGTCTGTTTGTTGATGATGACGTTATTTCTGTTTCTTGGTTTGCCTTCTGACAGTCTGGCCCCTCTGCTGTAGGTCTGCTGAGGTTCACTCCAGGCCCTGTTTGCCTGGGGTTCACCTGCAGCAGCTGCTGAACAGTAAGGGTTGTTACCAGTTTTCTTCTTCTGCTATCTTTGTCCCAGAAGGATATCCGCCTAGTGTCAATCTGACCTCTTTTATGAGGTGTCTGTTTGGATATATTGGGGTCAGGGAGCTGCTTGAGGAGACAGTCTCTTCTTTATAGGAGCTCAAATGGTGAACTGTGAGCTCTGTTGTTGTTCATTCAGAGCTGCTGGGCAGGTACTTTTAGGTCTGCTGCAGCAGAACTCATAAACTGCTTTTTGTTCCCAGTTTATGAGTTCATAACTGGGAACTCATAAACAGGGATTTAGGGCTTTATTTATGAGTTTCCGTTATGCTGCCACCTTCTTTTTTTTTTTTTCCCTTCAGACCTGCCCATCCCAGCAAGGAGGCAGCCTAGTCACTGTCGGCCTATAGAGGCTTTGCTGAGCTGCTGTGGGCTCTGCCCCGCTGCCGAGTGAACTTCCCTGCAGTCCTGTTTATATGGGTGTAGTTAGAACTGCTTTGGCGATGGTGGCCGCCTCTGTTGAGGCAGAGTCTCTTTGCTGTGGCGGGTTGCCTTGGCAATGGCGGGCTGCCTCAGCATTGGTCGACTACCTCGGTCGTGGCGGGCTGCCTCGGTAATGGCGGACGCCGCTCCCCCACAGAGCTGGACTGTTCTGGGTTCAGCTGCGCTTGCTGTTAAAGTCTCAATCCAGAGTTTCTGGTTGCTGTTCTTTTGTGGGGGTGGGACCAGCCAAGTCTGATCGCCTGGCTCCCTGCCTCAGAGCCTTCTTTAAGTTGGTGTTCCAGTTGCCTGTTGAAGAGGCGCCGGGGTCTGTTTGTTTTCCCCTGTGGCCACTCACTGCGCTGGCTTAAACAGCGGCACTGAGGTTTGTGGCGCTTTTTTTTTTTTTTTTTTTTTGCCCTGGAATCTACTGTCCTGGTTCTCTGCTCAGTCCCCTTTTTGAACTGGTGAATGGGCAACTTCCCGTGGCTCCAATCGCCAGCCAAAAGGGCACCCGGACCGGTGTATTTTGTACGGAGAACCGTGGCTCCGGGGCGCCGACAAAGCAGCCGCGCCGGGCAAAGCAGTGGCGCTGGCCGAAACAGCCGGGCTGGCGACCGTGGAGCTCCTCCGCCCGGGAATTTCCTAGTCTGTGGGCAATAAAAACGCGGCATCCACTCACCCTCTGTGCTTTCACTGGGAGCTGCAATCCTGAGCTCTTCCTAAACGGCCATCTTGGATCCTCCGGTGACAGTTCTTTAAATATATTTCTATCTATGTCACTGTTTTTCATATAAATAGTGTATTTCTACAGATGTCTTTGCTTTTCAGATAAATATGGCACATTATTAATTTCTTTTTAATAGGAATCCAGTTGAGTCATACTTCACCCCTGAAAAAAGGTGAAGCACGTGCTCATCTTAAGACAGTGAATTAAAACCAACTTGATTTAGAAATGTATTGCAAATGTTATGTTGTCCCATGACACAACTGGCACACAACAGGAACTGGGAATCACCATGTTAGCATTGTCCTTACTGTGACAATGTGAATGACCTACAAACCTGATATATGTTGAGGCAATTAAAGATAGACATAGGAAAACAGTGGTCTAAAATCATCATCACAAATAAGAGGGGTTTCATTTTCTATCTACAGGAGGTTTGAAAAATATTTCTTTCTTAGTGTCCACATTTGCTTGTAAGTTACAGATTAATATGACTTCTTCTATCACAAAGAATTTCAGACAAGAAAAATCAAACGACAATATGTTGGTGTGTATCATAATACATTTTTATTACTGATTCTGTCATTTATGTTTTAATTGGCTTGGTTTTAATTAAAGACTTCTAAAGGCAATCTGACATAATGAGGAAAATGAGACATGAGGTTTAGAGTCAGGTATGTAAGGACAAATCCTAGTAATAGCGTATCATCTCTGTACTTGATGACTGTGGGGCTTTGGTGAAGTTGCATATGTACTTAGCATTCCTATCTTTAAACTGGAGAAAATAGCCTTCTCTCACTTGTCTGGGAAAATTTCACAATGTAATCCCTAAACAGTACCTAGCAGAGCATATATTATGAGTGCAATACGTGTTTGCTTTCTCCCATTTCCTTTTCATTAAGACCTAACAGTTGTTGAGGGAATTTTCAATTTTCATAAGCTAGGATTTCATAGTTTTTAAAGTGCACCACAGGAATCTGGACTTAGTCATAATTTTTCTAATGATTCTTCTAATCAAGATATATGGAATTACTAATAGTAGTAGTGGGTTATCATTTCTAATAGCCTGGTAAAGAGAATCCATTCATAAATTGCTCATGGTTCTTCTCTACAGTAGAATTACAATCTGCGTATGCAAAAGCTTTCCTTGCAGATATGCAGATGAAGCAACATAAATCTGCTGTTTAAATCATCACAATAGTTCTTTTTATGAATACTCTAAAACCCTTACAACAGAGCACACAAATATTTGATGTAAACATGTTACCTTATGCAAACTTTCAACTTTTGTAAATCATGGATTTTGAATATTTAAGAACTTTTGACAAGTCCACACAGTTTACATGGAGAATAGGCCTATTTCTTCCCCATAAGAGATCTGTTTTCTTAATTGTACATAATTATCATACTTTTGTTATTATCTTCTTCACAGTGGTTTGAGATTTTTATGACCTGAG
>NW_022439311.1:0-8247 GCF_009761245.1 Sapajus apella
ATTACGGGTGTGGGCCACCGTGCCCAGCATTTCATTTATTTTTCGTTTGAGAGTCTGGCTCTGTCCCCACGCAGGAGTGCAGTGGTGCAATCTCAGTTCACTGCAACTTCCCCCACCTGGGTTCAAGCAAATCTCCCACCTCAGCCTCCAGAGTAGCTGGGATTATAGGTGTGCACCACCACGCCCAGCTAATTTTTGTACTTTCTGTAGAGATGGGGTTTCACCATGTTGGCCAGCCTGATCTGGAACTCCTGACCCCGTGTGATCCACCCGCCTCGGCCTCCCAAAGTGCTGAGATCACAGGCACGAGCCACCACACCTGGACCAACTAACACTTTATCAGTAGATACTGAATAAAGCAGGCGACGCTCTGTAACGTGGTGGGCCTCACCCAATCAGTTGAAGGCCTTAAAAGGCTGAGGATCCCCCAGGAGGAGGGAGAGCTGCCTCTAGACGACCTTCGGGCTCCAGACCACCACGTTGACTCTTCCCTGGGCCTCTAGCCTGCCCCGCAGATTTCAGACCTCAGCCCCACAATGGTGTGAGCCAAGTCCTTAAATAAATCTGTGTGTGTGCACGTGTGCGTGTGTCTTTGTGTGTGCGTGTGTCTCTGTGTGTGTGCGTCTGTGTGTGTGCGTCTCTGTGTGTGTTTGCATCTGTGTGTCTATATCTGTGTGTGCATGTGTGGATTTGTGTGGGGGCGTCTGTGTGCACATGTATGTGCGTGTGAGCATGTGTGGGTCTGTGTGCATGTGTGCATCTGTATCTGTGTGTGTGCATGTGTCTGTGTGTGCATGTGTGCACCTGTGTGCACATGTGCATCTGTGTGTGTGGGTCTGTGTGTGGGTCTGTGTGTGCACGTGTGCATTTGTGTGCATCTGCGTGTGCATGTGTGCGTTTGTGTTTGTGCATGTGTGGGTCTGTGTGCATGTGTGTGTCTGTGTGTGTGTGTGGGTCTGTGTGTGTGCATGTGTGAGTCTGTGTATGTGTGCATTTGTGTGTGCATGTGTGCGTTTGTGTGTGTGCATGTGTGGGTCTGTGTGCATGTGTTGGCATGTGTGCATGTGTTTGCCTGTGTGTGCGTGTGTGCATTTGTGTATTTGTGTGTGCGCATGTGTGGGTCTGTGTGGGTGTGTGTGCATGTATGTGTGGGCATGTGTACATCTGTATGTGTGTGCGGGCATGTGTGCATCTGTATATGTGTGCAGGCATGTCTGCATCTGTACGTATGTGTGCATTTGTATGTGTGCATGTGTGCATCTGTACATGTGTGCACGTCTGTGTGTGCATCTGTGCATGTTTGTGAATGTGTGCGTCTGTGTGTGCATGTGTGTATATGTGGGCATGTATGCATTTGTGTGTGTGCATGTGTGCATCTGTGTCTGTACATTGTGTGCATGTGTCTGTATCTGTGTGTGTGCATGTGTGCACCTGTGTGTGCATGTGTGGGTCTGTGTGTATGTGTCTGTGCATCCACTCAACTGGTCCTGTTTCTCTGCAGTATTCTGTCTCTAATGTGTATTTTAGTATGTTTCTCTTGTGCAATATTTGGGACATTCTCATACTAAAAAAATGTTTTGGCCGGATGCAGTTGCTCATGCCTGTAATTCTAGCACTTCGGGAGGCCGAGGTGGGTGGATCCCCTGACGTCAGGTGTTTGAGACCAGCCTAGCCAACATGGCAAAACCCCGTCTATACCAAAAATACAAAAATTAGCCAGATGTAGTGGCACAGGCCTGTAATTCCAGCTTCTTGGGGAGCTGAGGCAGGAAAATCACTTGAACCCCAGAGGTGGAGGTTGCAGTGAGCTCGCCAGCCTGGGCATCACAGAGTGAGACCCCGTTGAGAAAAAAAAGTTTTGGTTGTTTATCTGAAATTCTGGTCAGGCGCTGTGGCTCACACCTGTAATCCCAACACTTTGGGAGGCAGAGGGGCGGTGGGTCACCCAAGGTCAGGAGTTCGAGACCAGCCTGACCAACACAGTTAAACCCGTCTCTACTAAAAACACAAAACTAGCCGGGCATGATAGTGCACACCTGTAATCCCAGCTATTTGGGAGGCTGAGGCAGGAGAATCGCTTGAATCCAGGAGGTGGAGGTCGCAGTGAGCCGAGATCGCGCCATTGCACTCCAGCTTGTACAACAGAGCAAGACTCCGTCTCAAAGTAAATAAATAAATATCTGAAATTCTGATGTCTCCAAGTATGCTGAATGTTTTATTGTCCAGTCTGTCAACCCCATGCTGGGACCCAGCCACAATGTCCCTCCTGGGGGGAACGTGTCTCTCCGGAACGGCCACTGCATGCCTGGCTGCCACCATCTAGAGCCAGTGAGAAGGGAGAGAGGCTCTGGGGCGGCGGGGAGGGAGCCGGGATGGCGGGGAGCGAAGCTGTACGACACGTTTGCCTTTGCTCTTACACTTGAGTTCAACGGCTTTTAGAGGAGCCACAGAATCTCCAAGAATCGCTTGATGGATAGTTCAGAAACAAAAGACACGCAGATAAGATTGACGTCTGTGATTAGATTAGGGCTGAAAGGCACATCCCAGTATGAGCTCACCGACACTCCCCAAGACACACACACACTATGCTCATTCAAACCCAGCTGCCTCTGCTGACCCCACCCTGCAGGTTTTCTGAGGATTCCTGTGTTCTCTAAATTGTCTTCTCATCACCGTCATTAGTTCACAGAAAGGACTCCACGGCTATTTAGCATCAAATATAGAAGCGCCATTGATTCCACTTACCAGCCAGCCAACCTTCACGACTGGCCGGGCCTGGCTGCGTTGCACCCTGAATGAGACAGAAATGATTCTCTGAGCCCAGAGAGCTTAAATCTGAGTGGGGGAGGCCCACATCCATTCACAGGATGCTACAAGGATGGTTCAAAACTAGAAGCCCAACCAGGAACTTTGAATCTGTGTACAAGGGTCTTTGATTCAGACATGGGGTCAGCGGAGGGTTTTCTGAGCGAGTGATGAGTTATCTCAGTTCGGAAGGATAAATGGGAATTGAGGAAGTGTCCAGGGGAAGGAATACATTCTACACGGCAGGGATACAGTATTCAGAATCCCTGTGGCAGGAGCGAGGAAGTCAAGGCTAATGCAGAGAAAGTGTATTAGTCAGTTATTGCTGTGCAACAAATCAACACAAACTTAGCAGCTTAAAACGGCATGCACTCGGCTGGGTGCGGTGGCTCATGCCTGTAATCCCAGCACTTTGGGAGGCCAAGGCGAGTGGATCACCCAAGGTCAGGAGCTCAAGACCATCCAGCCTGATCAACATGGTAAAAACCCCATCTCTACTAAAAATATAAAAATTAGCCAGGCATGGTGGCACGTGCCTGCAATCCCAGCTACTTGGGAGGCTGAGGCAGGAGAATTGCTTGAACCCAGGAGGTGGAGGTTGCAGTGAGCCGAGATCACACCATTGCACTCCAGCCTGAGCAGCAAGAGCAAAACTCTGTCTTAAAAAAAAAAAAAAATGCACTGGGCACAGTGGCTCACGCCTGTAATCCTAGCACTTTGGGAGGCTGAGGTGGGTGGATCGCCTGAGGTCAGGAGTTCAAGACCAGCCTGCCCATCATGGTGAAACCCCATCTTTAAAAAAAAAAAAAATGCTCTCGTTAGCTCTGTAACCAAGGTGTCAGCTGGGCTGCATTCCCATCTGAAGCTGGACTGGGAAAGAATCCACTGTCTTTTTTTTGTTTCTGAGGTGGAGTCTTGCTCTCTTGCCCAGGCTGGAGTGCAGTGGCACGATCTTGGCTCACTGCAACCCCACCTCTCAAGTTCATTCTGCTGCCTCAGCCTCCCTGGTAGCTGGTATTATAGGCACACACCACCACACCTGGCTAATATGTTTTAATTTTTAGTAGAGACAGGGTTTTGCCATGTTGGCAGGCTGGTCTTGAAATCCAGACCTCAAATGATCCGCCCACCACGGCCTCCCAAAGTCCTGGGATTACAGGCATGAGCCACCACACCTGGCCCCGTTTGGAGACAGGGTTTCACTCTGTGACCCAGGCTGGAGCGGTGGAACAATCATAGCTCACTGTGACCTCGAATTCTTGGGCTCAGACGACTCTCCTGCCTCAGCCTCATGACTCTGCATTTTTATTTTTATTTTATTTTATTTTATTTATTTTTTTTTTTGAGACGGAGTTTCGCTCTTGTTACCCAGGCTGGAGTGCAATGGCGCAATCTCGGCTCACCGCAACCTCCGCCTCCTGGGTTCAGGCAATTCTCCTGCCTCAGCCTCCTGAGTAGCTGGGATTACAGGCACGCGCCACCATGCCCAGCTAATGTTTTGTATTTTTAGTAGAGACGGGGTTTCACCATGTTGACCAGGATGGTCTCGATCTCTTGACCTCGTGATCCACCCGCCTCGGCCTCCCAAAGTGCTGGGATTACAGGCTTGAGCCACCGCGCCCGGCAGGACTCTGCATTTTTAAGCATGTGCAGCAAAGACACAGCACTCTTTTTGGGTCACCAACCCTGTGTCCATCCCCACTGTCTGGCCTGGGCAGGTCCGCCAGCCCCACCCTTGTAATGTGGGAATAGCTCAGATGGTTTCCGTCAAGTGACAGCTTTCAGATGCTCAGTGGCTTTTCCTATAGGCATATCTTTAGTGGCCTGGGCAGTTTTGTAGGTATTCTTGAAGGTAATACAAAGATTTGAACCTCTTGATTTGCATGATTTGCATGGGAACTGAGTTAAGTGTCCCATGGAAGGAACAGATTCTACATGGCAGGAATAAAGCGTCTAGAATTCCTGCAGCAGGAGCGAGGAAGTCAAGACTAATGTAGACAAAGTGTATTAGTCAGCTACTGCTGTGTAACGAATCAGCAGAAACTTAGCAGCTTAAAACAACATGCACTCAGGCCGGGCGCGGTGGCTCACGCCTGTAATCCCAGCACTTTGGGAGGCCGAGGCGGGTGGATCATGAGGTCAAGGGATCGAGACCATCCTGGTCAACATGGTGAAACCCCGTCTCTACTAAAAATACAAAAAATTAGCTGGGCATGGTGGCGCGTGCCTGTAATCCCAGCTACTCAGGAGGCTGAGGCAGGAGAATTGCCTGAACCCAGGAGGAGGAGGTTGCAATGAGCAGAGATCGTGCCATTGCACTCCAGCCTGGGTAACAAGAGCAAAACTCTGTCTCAAAAAAAAAAAAAAAAAAAACAAAACAAAAAAAAAAAAAACACCATGCCCCCATAACCCCCCCAATTTCCTTGTGTCAGGATTCTGACAGGGTTTTCTGGGTCACGTGACTAGCAAACCATTTTTACAACTCACAGGCCACTTAGGGGAGGAGGAAGAGCCGTGGACTCTGGGGGCATCCATGAGAACTCAGGGAGTCTTACAGAACATGATGTGATCGTGAGAGTCACAACTCGTCAGCTTGCTCGCAGGATGTGACCTGACCAAAGGAAGGGCTGTGGCATCAAGTTCAGTGGTTCTGCCCAACTCCAGGGGAAGAGATGATGATACGAGTGGGTGTCCCCAGGAGTCCTTGGTCTTAGAGTTCTGTCTCCCACAGAAATCAAGAGGCAGAGTGGCCTGAGATGACAGTGAGATAAACAGATGCCTGAACAAGCAGAGTCTCTTCCATCTCAGCAAAGCACAGAGCACGCACAGGACCTATGTTCACAAGCTCAGCTACAGAGAACACCATGAGCTCAGCCACGGAGAATGCCACAAGCTCAGCCACAGAGAAGGTCACAAGCTCAGCCACAGAGAATGCCATGAACTCAGCCACGGAGAAGACCATGAGCTCAGCCACAGAGAAGGCCACGAGCTCAGCCACAGAGAATACCACAAGCTCAGCCACGGAGAATGCCATGAACTCAGCCACGGAGAAGACCATGAGTTCAGCCACAGAGAAGGCCACGAGCTCAGCCACAGAGAATACCACAAGCTCAGCCACGGAGAATGGCATGAGCACAGCTCAGCCACAGAGAACACCACAAGTTCAGCTGCAGAGACAAACACAAGCTCTGTCACAGAGAACACCACGAGCTCAGCCACAGAGAAGACCACAAGCTCAGCCACAGAGAACTTCACAAGGTCAGCCACAAAGAACATCATGAGCTCAGCCACAGAGAACAAACACCACAAGCTCAGCTACAGAGAGCATCACAAGTCCAGCCAGCCACAGAGACCACCACGAGCTCAGCCACGGAGAACATCAAGCTCAGCCATGTAGAACAGCCTGCATGACCACTGAGTGGGAGCTGGGAACATAAATGGCCATACAAGCAAGGTCCAAAATGGTAGCCACTGGCCTCCTGTGGCTATTAAAGCTAAAGTTAATTACAGTGGGCCAGGTTCAGTGGCTCATGCCTGTAATCCCAGCACTATGGGAGGCTGAGCACTATGGGAGTTCGAGACCACTCTGGGCAACATAGTAAGACCCCACTCTACAAAAAAATCGAAGAATTAGCTGGGCATGGTAGCATGAACCTGGGTCCCAGCTACTCAGGAAGCTGAGGATCCGTGAACCAAAGAGGTCAAGGCTGCTGTGAGCTGTGATTGAGCCACTGCACCTGAGATGGGCAAAAGCAAAATCCAATCAAAAAAGGAAAGGAAAGGGAAGGGGAGGGAAGGGGAGGGGTGGGTAGGGGGGAGAGGAATGGGAGGAAAGGAGGGGGAGGGGAGGGGAGAGGGAGGAGGAGAGAAAGGAGAGGGGGGGGGGGGGGGAGGGGGAGGGAAGGAGGGGAGGGGGAAGTGGAGGGGAGAAGGGGGATGGGAAGGGGGAGGGAAGGGGAAGGGAAAGGGGGAGGGGAAGAGGGGGTCGGGGGGGGAGCGGGAGGGGGGAGGGAACACGGGGAGGGGAGGGGGAGGGGAGAAAGGGGAGGGGGAGGGGGAGGGAAGAGGAAGGGAAGGAGAGGAAGGGAAGGGGAGGGGAGAAGGGGGAGGGGGAGAGGGAGGGGAAGGGGAGGGGATGGGAGGCAGAGACGATCGGAGGGGGAGGGGATGGGAGGGGGAGAAATAGAGTGTGTTTAGGGAATGACAGGGCCCCGTGTGGGCAGGGTGTAGGGGACTGTGAGGGGTGAGGCAGGAAGGCCCAGCAGCCCCATCTGGGAGGCCGCCGTGCACCACTCAAACGCTGAGGCTTTGCCTTAGCGCCCGCGCGCTGGAGAGCTGCTCCACATCCAGCAAGCTTAGAGAGCTCTGCCAACGCCACTGACTTCTCCCTCCAGGCATCTGATCGGGTTCGGCCGCATCCCCACCCAAATCTCATCCTGAACTGTAGTTCCCATGATCCCCACACGTCATGGGAGGGACCGGGTGCCGCTCACATGGGGGTGGGTCCCCCATCGTGTTCTCAGGGCAGTGGGCGAGTTCTCACAGCAGCTGATGGTTTCCTAAGGGGCTTCCCCTTTGCTGGGCGCCCATCCTTCTCTCTCCCGCCGCCCTGTGGAGAAGGATGTGCTGCTTCCCCGTCCGCACGGTTACAAGTTTCCTGAGGCCTCCCAGCCATGCTGAACTGTGAGTCAATTAAACCGCTTTCCTTTATAATCCACCCATGACAGGTATGACTTCTGCTGCTGCTGCTGTTTGGCATGGAGTCTCCCTCTGTCTGCCGCCCAGGCTGGAGTGCGATGGCACGATCTCGGCTCACGGCAACCTCCGCCTCCCGGGTTCCATCGATTCTCCTGCCTCAGCCTCCCGAGTAGCTGGAACTACAGGCATGCACCACCACACCTGGCTAATTTTTGTATTTTTAGTAGAGACGGGGTTTCACCCTATTGGCCAGGCTGCGGTCAAACTCCTGACCTCACGATCCACCCACCCTGGCCTCCCAAAGTGCTGGGATGACAGGCGTGAGCCTCCACGCCCGGCCTCCGGTAGGTTTTTATTAGCAGCATGAGAACGAACTGACACAGTATCCCACCAACACTTACAGGGACAAATGCTCCTGGTTTGCCCAGGACTGTCCCTGTTCAGCATTGAAAGTCTCATGTCTCAGCCGGGCGCAGTGGCTCACGCCTGTAATCCCAGCACTTTGGGAGGCCGAGGCGGGTGGATCACGAGGTCAAGAGATCCAGACCATCCTGGTCAACATGGTGAAACCCCGTCTCTACTAAAAATACAAAAAATTAGCTGGGCATGGTGGCGCGTGCCTGTAATCCCAGCTACTCAGGAGGCTGAGGCAGGAGAATTGCCTGAACCCAGGAGGCGGAGGTTGTGGTGAGCCGAGATCGCGCCACTGCACTCCAGCCTGGGTAACAAGAGCGAAACTCCATC
>NW_022439311.1:8347-8757 GCF_009761245.1 Sapajus apella
AAAAAAAAAAAAAAAAAAAAAAAGAAAGTCTCATGTCTCAGCAAACCACTCAATTCCTATCAAACCAGGACAGCTGTCACCCTATAAGTCATGCCTAAACACGGTCGCCTAAGTCCATTTTTGTCCTGGTGTAAAGAAATACCTGACCCTGGGTAATTTATAAGGAAAAGGTGGGCCAAGCATGGCAGCTCACGCCTGTCATTCCAACACTTTGGGAGGCCGAGGCAAGAGGCTCGCTTCAGGCCAGGAGTTTGCGGCCAGCCTGGGCAACATAGGGAGACCCCCATCTCTACAAAATGTAAAATTTAAAAATCAGCCTTGCATGGTGGTGCATGCCTGCAGTCTCAGCTACTCAGGAGGCTGAGGAAGGAGCATCAATCACTCGAGCCCGGGAGATCGAGGCTGCAGTG
>NW_022439311.1:8857-10000 GCF_009761245.1 Sapajus apella
GTGGCACATGTCTGTAGTTCCAGCTACTCGGGAGGCTGAGGCAGGAGAATTGCTTGAGCCTGGGAGGTCGAGGCTGCAGTGGGCTATGATCACACCACTGCACTCCAGCCCGGGAGAGTGAGTGAGACTCTGTCTCAGAAAAAAAAAAAAAAAGAGAGAGAGAGGAAAGGAAGGAAGAGAAGGAAGGCAGGGAGGGAGGGAAGGAGGAAGGGAGGGAAGGAGAGAAGGAAAAAAAGGAAAACCAGGTATGGTGGCTCATCCCTGTAATCACAGCACCCTGGGAGACTGAGGCAGAAGGACCGCTTGAGCCTAGGAGGTTGAGACCAGCCTGGACAACATAGTGAGACCCCATCTCAAATAAATAAATAAACACACACACACAAAATAAAGCGTGCGTGAGGAACTGACATGTGGGCGACTGGAAGGTGAGCCATGAGAGCCACTGGCCAGTGACAACAGAGAAAAGAGCCCCCGGGACGACAGCCTTGTCACTGTGGGACACACTGGACCGTCTCCACGCAGAAATGACCAGCATGCCGACAGCCAGGAGTGGGGAATCTGTGAACGAAAGGGAACTCAGGAGAAGCCAGCATGAGGCGGCTGCCCACCCACGCCCACTCCGGCTTCTCGGGTTCCGGGCACACCCATCCAGACACGCACTGGCGCACCGCTGCCCCGGCGTGACCCCACCTGGCCGTCCTCGGATGCCAGAGAAATTGCATCCTGGCAGCCGGCAGGCCTGGCAGAGAGCGGGCAGCAATCAGGCGGCGGAATCTTCCCTTGAACCAAGCAAAGCTCAGAAAGAGCCGTGACCCCTCGGTCCAGGGAATCTGACAGCGTCTCTGGGTATGTTCCTAGAAATGCATCTTGGGGCCGGGCGCAGTGACTCACGTCTGTAATCCCAGCACTTTGGGAGGCCAAGGAGGGCGGATCACTTGAGGTCAATTCAGGACCAGCCCGGCCAACATGGCAAAACCCCATCTCTACTAAAAATACAAAAATTAGCCAGGCGTGGTGGCGTATTCCTGTAATCCCAGCCACTCGAGAGCTTGAGGAAGGAGAACCACTTGAACCTGGGATATAGAGGTTATGGTGAGCCAAGGTCGTGCCACTGTACTCCAGCCTGGACAACAGAGCAAGACT
>NW_022439312.1:0-9961 GCF_009761245.1 Sapajus apella
TTTTTTTTTTTTTTTTTTTTTTTTTTTTGAGACGGAGTCTCACTCTGTCACCCAGGCTAGAGTGCAGTGGTACGATCTTTGCTGTCTGCGACCTCCGCCTCCTGGGTTTAAACACTTCTCCTGCTTTAGTCTTCTGAGTGCTGAGATCACAGGCATGCACCACCACACCTGGACAAGTTTTGTACTTTTAGTAGAGACAGGGTTTCACCACGTTGGCCAGGCTGGTGTCGAACTCCTGACCTCAGGCGAGCCGCCAGCCTCAGCTTCCCAAAGTGCTGGGATTACAGGCATAAGCCACCGCACCCGACCTGTTTTCTTTTGTTTTAAACTGTGTGTGTAGAATATTATAATGTGGTCACTCCGGAAATAGGAGTCTCCCTCCTCCCCAGGGTGTGTTCTTGCTGTTTGCTGCAGTGGTTATTTAATGACTTTTCTGATTGTGAAGTCTCTATCTTTTCTCATGAATGCCCATTTCCTCCTGTTCTTTTAGACTGGTGGTCAGCTAGTGATAGGACAGAGATTTCTTTAAACATCTGGAAGCCAAAAAAAAAAAAAAAAAAACCCACAACACACTCCCGAGTTTGTAGAAGGGGCCTGCATGGCTGTGGGGTCAACCCTTCCACAGTGAAACAGGTTTTCTCTGCCTTCACTTTCACTTCCTGCTTGTGCAGAGCTGGAAGACCAGCCCGATGTGAGAGCGTAGGGCTCTCGCAGGCCTCTTCCAAGCTCCTGCACTGCTCTGGTCTTATAGGTTCCAAGCCTTCATTCCCCAGAGCGTTTTATTCCCTGGCCTTTCCTCCTATGCTGTTTGGCTCCTCTGTTTTTTGCCTCATCTGCTCTCGTGGCCCCAGGCAGCAGAGACTAACAAATTTGTTGTAAACGTTTCCTACAAATGTCCTCCAGGTAGCACCTCAGCACTTGGAGAATGTCCAGTTGGCTGAGATCAAGGCCAGCCCTCGAGCCATACCCCAGTTCGCCGTTGCAAATAAGGCCCCTTCTTGGAACCTGAGCTGGGCGTGTGGTCTGTTACCCTCAGGCCACCACAGTCTAGGCAGTAGGAGAGGGACCGGGATGAGTTAAAAAGCCACAAAGCTGTTTGTTCTGAGATCCAACTGGATTATCTATGATTTTTTTTTTTTTTTTTTTTTGAGATGGAGTCTCGCTCTGTCGCCCAGGCAGTGGCACGATCTAGGCTCACCACAACCTCCACCTCCCAGGTTTTGAAGCGATTCTCCTGCCTCAGTCTCCCGAGCAGCTGGGATTATAGGCATGTGGCACCACGCCTGGCTAATGTTTATATTTTTAGTAGAGGCGGGGTTTCACCATGTTGTTCAGGCTGGTCTCAATCTTGTGACGTTGTGATCCACATGCCTCTGACGCCCAAAGTGCAGGGATTACAGGCATGAGCCACGGCGCACGGCCTCAACTGGATTACATTAATCAAGTGTTCCTCTCGTTACTGCAAGCTTTTGATTAGTTCCAAAAAAGTGGAATGTGACTTTTTTTGCCAGTTATTTGTTGCTCCCTATTTTCGGTGTTTCATTCATGTTCTACACGGGATCTCAAATTTATATGAAAAGAAATCTTCCATCAGTTCCGCAGATGGGAAAAAATGCTGAAAAGAAACGCTGTGAAAACATCACCAGTGTGGCCTGCATGCTGGACACTACCGTTTGCCCTGGGTGTTGGGTTCTTTCTGTCTCTGTTTGTTGATTGCTGCACAAGGATTGCTGTGGGCCTCAAGACCCACTGGGAAACGATCCCTTTTCCAGATCAGTGCCTGGTTTGTTGAGTATACTTGTCAAACTGGACTTTCATACACCTATGCTTTTGGATGAACCCTGTTACCTATCCTAGAAATTAACAGAGAAAATTGACAGTGGATTGACAAGAATGAGAATCCGTTCTAAAGAATTCCAATAGAATGGAATCCTTTATTACTAAAACAATGCTCAACTCAAGTCGACACACATCCCTCATTTTGACTTCATTAGCTCCGGCACAGAGACAACTTTTTGAAAATACACAGCTAAAGTTGTCCCAGCTTTATGTGCTAGACCAGTTTTTCAGAATACACAGCTAAAACTGTCCCTGCTTTAAGGGCCCTTTTAGCTGTGTATTTTGAAAAAGTTATGTGCTCTCCCAATAAAAAGCTACTTTTGTTGTTACTTTTGGTCTCCAGGAGAAGTGGGAGTCCTTTTCAGACAGCATGGGAAACACATGAGTCCTTTGGAGTTCTCTTGTCTGCCCCTGAGGTTGCAATAAGGGCGTGAAGCACTTTGGGAGGTGTCCAGACACACAGGTAGGCTTGCTACAGAGCAGCTTCACCCTTGGGGTGTGCTCCTTGTCATCATGAGCCATGTCTGAACGAATTAATCCCATTTCATAAGCAAGTATGTTCTCCGTTTGACTGTGCTGTTGTTTTGAATCAGCAGCCTCTACAATGCTTTAACTTGATAGCCATGAATAATTTTGTTTTACGTAATAACGTGTTGGATTGAGGAGGAGGCAGCATTGGAAGAGAAGGAGGCAGAATGGAGGTGTGAATTAGGGAAAGGTGTCCGTTCCTTTGGAGTATGGATGGGTTCAAAGCCCCCCGCATAATACTAAGTATTTGGCTGGACACTACAAGTTGTGTGTGAAGCCTGTGTGTGTGTGTGTGAGTGTGTGTGTGTGTGGGGATGTGTGGGTGTGGGTGTGTGTCTGTGTGGGTGTGTTTGTGTGAAACCTGTTTGTGTGTATGTGTGTGTGTGTGTGTGTGTGTGGGTGTGTGTGTGTGTGGGGGTGGGTGTGTGTGTGGGGGTGGGTGTGGGTCTGTGTGGATGTGGGTGTGTTAAGCCTGTTTGTGGGTGTGTGTGTGGGTGTGTGTCTGTGTGGGTGTGGGTGAGTGAAGCCTGTTTGTGTGTGTGAGTGGGTGTGGGTGTGTGAAGCCTGTTTGTGTGTGTGGGTGGGTGTGGATGTGGGTGTTTGTCTGTGTGGGTGTGGGTGTGTGAAGCGTGTTTGTGGGTGGGTGTGGGTGTGGGTGTGCGTGTGGGTGTGAGTGCGAGTGTGTCTGTGTTTCTGTCTGCAGACCTGAGAAGCAGATGCTTCTTCCTGTGGTAGCATGTAACTCAGAACCTTGGAAGCCCTCCTGAAAACGCAATACATGTATGTTTTAAGACGTTTATGTTGATGATTGGTGAGAGCGTGGTGATTGAAACCAGCTCATTTCAGATGTACGACTGAGGCCTGCTCAGCTTTGCTCAAGAGGGTTCTTGACTCTTACTTTGCAGCAGGAGCTCCTAAGTGAATCAAGCCTTTTCGAGAGTTTCAGTTGGAAAGGCAGGATTTCTCAGGTTAGACCCAATGTTGAAATTTGAACCGGGCAAATTCTCAATAGAGACAAGAGTCCAAAGACGGTGCTGATGGAATCTAATGTCTTTTGATGTTGACTTCAATCCGTTAAAGCTCTTGTGAAGCCATTGAACTGTAACATTGGGCCTGGGGGAGGCAGTGCACCCTCTGAAATTAGAGGTCCGAAGATTTGGATTTGATTTGCGGCCCTGTGCCAGTCAGTCAGCCACTCATTTTCAAGTGACAAGCCTTAGTTGGGTGACTTTCTGTCCCTGTTTCTCGATTTCTGCACAGGGATTGCTGTGGTCCTTAAGGCCCCCTGGGTAACGATCCCTTTTCCAGCTCAGTGCCTGGTTTGGGGAGCCTACTTGTCAATCTGGATTTTCATACACCTATGCTTTTGGATGAACTCTGTTACCTCTCCTAGAAATTAACAGAGAAAATTGACAGTGGACTGACAAGAATGAGAATCCATTCTAAAGGATTCCAATAGAACGGAATCCTTTATTTCGAAAAGAATGCTCAACTCAAGTGGACACATATCCCTCATTTCGACTTCATTAGCTACGGCACTGAGAGACAACTTTTTGAAAATACACAGCTAAAGCTGTCCCAGCTTTATGTGCTAGACCAGTTTTTCAGAATACACAGCTAAAACTGTCCCTGCTTTAAGGACCATTTTAGCTGTGTATTTTGAAAAAGTTGTGTGCTCTCCCAATAAAAAGCTACTTTTGTTGTTACTTTTGGTCTCCAGGAGAAATGGGAGTCCTTTTCAGACAGCATGGGAGACACATGAGTGCCTTGGAGTCCTCTTGTCTTCCTCTGAGGGTGCAATGAGGGCGTGAAGCACTTTGGGAGGTGTCCAGACACACAGGTAGGCTTGCTACGGAGCAGAGCTTCACCCTTGGGGTGTGCTCCTTGTCATCATGAGCCATGTCTGAACGAATTAATCAGATTTCATATGCAAGCATGTTCTCCGTTTTACAGTGCAGTTGTTTTGAATCAGAGCAGCCTCCACAATGCTTTAACTGGATAGCCATGAATAATTTCATTCTACATAATAACGTGTGGGTTTGAGGAGGAGGCAGCGTTGGATGAGAAGGAGGGAGAATGGACGTGTGAATTAGGGAAAGGTGACTGTTCCTTTCGAGTATGGATGCGTTCAAAGCCCGCCTCATAATACTAAGTATTTGACTGGACACTACCAGTTGTGTGTGAAGCCTGTGTGTGTGTGTGGGTGGGTGTGGGTGTGTTTGGGTGTGGGTGTGTGTGTGTGTGTGGGTGTGGGTATGTCTGTGTTTCTGTCTGCAGACCTGAGCAGCAGATGCTTCTTCCTGTGGTAGCATGTAACTCAGAACCTTGGATAACCCCAGCCCTCCTGAAAATGCATACTTGTATGTTTTAAGACATTTATGTTCATGATTGGTGAGAGCGTGGCGATTGAAACCAGCTCATTTCCCATGTACCACTGAGGCCTGCTCAGTTCTGCTCAAGAGGGTTTTTGACTCTTACTTTGTAGCAGGAGCTCCTAAGTGAATAAAGATTTTTGAGAGTTTCATGTGGAAAGGCAAGATATCTCAGCTTAGACCCAATGTTAAAATTTGAATCGGGCAAATTCTCATTAGAGACAGGGGACCAAAGACGGTGCCGATGGAATCTAATGTCTTTTGATGTTGACTTCAATCCATTAAAGCTCTTGTGAAGCCATTAATCTGTAACATTGGGCCTGGGGGAGGCAGTGCACCCTCTGAAATTAGAGGTCCAAAGATTTGGATTTGATTTCCAGCCCTGTGCCAGTCAGTCAGCCACTCATTTTCAAGTGACAACCCTTAGTCGGGTAACTTTCTGTCCCTGTTTCTCGATTTCTACACAGGGATTGCAGTGGGCCTTACGGCCCCCTCGCAAACGATCCCTTTTCCAGCTCGGTGCCTGGTTTGTGGAGTCTACTTGTCAATCTGGATTTTCATACACTTATGCTTTTGGATGAACTCTGTTACCTCTCCTAGAAATTAACAGAGAAAATTGACAGTGGATTGACAAGAATGAGAATCCGTTCTAAAGAATTCCAACAAAACGGAATCCTTTATCACCAAAAGAACGCTCAACTCAAGTGGACACAGATCCCTCATTTTGACTTCATTAGCTATGGCACTGAATTAAGTGCTACTGCATTAGCACTTAAAGCAGGGACCGTTTTAGCTGTGTATTTGGAAAAGGTGTGTTCTCTCCCAATAAAAAGCTACTTTTGTTGTTACTTTTGGTCCCCAGGAGAAATGGTAGTCCTTTTCAGACAGCATGGGAGACACATGAGTCCTTTGGAGTCCTCTTGTCTGCTTCTGTGGGTGCAAAGAGAGTGTCAAGCACTTTGGGAGGTGTGCAGACACACAGGTAGGCTTGCTACGGAGTGGAGCTTCACCCTTGGAGTGGGCTCCTTGTCATCATGAGCCATGTCTGTATGAATTAATCACATTTCATATGCAAGCATGTTCTCCGTTTGACTGTGCTTTTGCTTTGAATCAGAGCAGCCTCGACAATGCTTTAACTTGATAGCTATGAATAGTTTCGTTCTACCTAATAACATGTGCGTTTGAGGAGGAGGCAGTGTTGGATGAGAAGGCAGGAGAATGGACGTGTGAATTAGGGAAACGTGTCTGTTCCTTTGGAGTATGGATGGGCTCAAAGCCCCCCTCATAATACTAAGTATTTTCCTGGACACTACCAGTTGTGTGTGAAGCCTGTGTGTATATGTGTGTTTGTGTGTGTGTGTGTGTGTGTGGGTGGGTGTGGGTGTGTGTCTGTGTGGGTATGGGTGTGTGAAGTCTGTGTGTGTGGGTGTGAGTGGGTGTGTGTTTGTGTGTGTGGCGGGCTGTGGGTGTGGGTGTGTGTCAGTGTGGGTGTGTGAAGCCTGTTTGTGTGTCTCTCCCTAGTAGTGTTGTGTGACCACTTGTCCCAGAGCAGGACCCCATATCCTAGTGAGACTCTAGTCACAGTCGCCTTCTTCCCTAGTTGTTGTCGAATAAGATGCTCAAGGCTTTGGTCCAAGAGTCCTCTGCATTCCCAAATTCTTGAAGCCTCCTTTCATTAAATGGGCCTGATAGTTTGCACATGCCCTTCTAGTAATCTAAGAAAAATTTATTGAAAAAGTCCGTTTGTTCATGTCAGTAATCAGGGCCATGACCAGGGGCATGGCTCATAAATATCTCTGGACTGACACTCACCAGACCCTCAGGCTAACACCACATACATTATTTCAAGTGAGAGAATGCTCTCTGGGCAGAGAGCAGCAAGGGACACTGGGTCTGCTCAATGGGCAACCACAGCTGTGTCAATCCCTCCCACCCCACAAATTCCTCAGGGATGGGCAGTAGAGCCTGGCTTCACTGAGCCTGACTCTGCAGTTGTGTTCTGCCTGGGTGTGGTCCCAGCACCCACTTCCTTTCAGGTCTGGCCTGCCAGACTCCCCTCTTCACCAGCCCCTAGGACATGAATAAATACATGGAGTGAGGTAGAGGCAGGCAATGTGGGGGACACATTTGCATCCATAACTCTTCCTCTCTGAGGTCAGTGTAGAGGATAAGAGGTCTGGGCCAGGCCACTCCAGCTCTGGAACTAAGGAGAACTGTGTTGAGCATGGCCTGGACTACTCTCCTGCTGCTTCTCTCTCAATTCTCAGTTAGGAACAGGCCTCTCATGTCCAGGCCATGTACCTCAGGTTTCACCAGTCCCCTCTGGCTAAGATCTTATGGCAACATTATGCTGGTAGGTGACCCAACACCCTTGTGCATCTGTGTCTACAGGTTCCCTCTCCCAGCCAGTGCTGACTCAGCCATCCTTCCTCTGCATCTCCAGGAAAATCAGCCAGGCTCTCCTGCACCCTGAGCAGTGGCTTCATTGCTGATTTCTACTGGATATACTGGTACCAGAAAAAGCCAGGGAATCCCCCCACCCCCAGTATCTGCTGGACCACTACCAAAATTCACTTCATGACTGGGGCTCCAGGGTCCCCAGCCACTTCTCTGGATTGATAGTCCAATAAAGGGCCCTTGCTCATATCTGAGCTCCAGTCTGAGGATGAGGCTTACTATTACTGTATGATTGAGCACAGTGGAGCTTCTCAGGCTGACACATGCAGGTGGGGAAGTGGGACAAACCTCAGCTTGCTTAGAGTCTTTTTCTCTGATGATGTTTAGATCTTAAAATAACTTGCATATACAAACTCCACATGGAAACACCTTCTGGCTCAAAAAGTGCTCTCTCAATTTTCCATTGACTGCTTCTGAAGCTTTAGGAATGCTGAAAACAAAACCAAAAAACCTAGAGATCCCACTGAAGTGTTGTTCAGTTACATGGATTTGCTAAACCCTCAGTCTGTAGAGGTGTTTTGTTTTTATTTTCTTGAAAGGAGGGAAATTAACTTTTTCCAGTTTTCATTTCAGCCAATGGTTGAAGACTACCCCAGCAGGTGGATAGTCTCCTACAGCATGGACTCTGTCTTTGAGTGGTCAGATGAGAGACCTCCCCTTTCCTCCCCAGACACCTTTTTCTAACCCTGATCAGCTATGCTTCGGGCTGCCTGAGGCTCCCTGTGACTCAGGGATGAGGTAGCAAGGTGTGAAATGCTGAGAAATTCAGACCTATAGGACTTTCAGCACAGAGCTGGCCTGGCTCACACACAGTTACCTGCACCTTCAGTTTTCATGTCAGGAGGTTGGGGATTGGGATGGAAGAAAATAAGGGCCTGAGGCCACCAAACTTTTATGTGGGGCACAAGAGGGTAGAGTGGAGGCTACCCAATTGCTGGAAAAACACTGAACCTTCTCCAGCGAAGTTCGGAGAAGTTGGTCTCATGGATGTGACTTTCCTACCACTGATCCACTCAGAACATTAAAAACCCTCATGAGAGGGATGAATGGGATTTCCTGGGCTCACAGGAACTGTCAATCCAAAGAGTTGAGCTTTGTAAAATATTTGAAGATATTTATTCTGAGATTATGTAGTATTTAGTTTTCTGTTCTTGTGTTAGAATGCTAAGGGCAGTGGCCTCCAGCTCCATCCATGTCCCTGCAATAGACATTATCTCATTTTTTTAATGGCTACATACTATTCCATAGTATAGATGTACTACATTTTCTTCATCCAGTGTACCATTAATGGGCCTTTAAGTTGATTTCATGTCTTTGCTATTGTGAATAGTGCTGCAATGAACATACAAATGCATGCGTCTTTATAGTAGAACAATGTATATTGCTTTGGTTACATACACAGTAAAAAGATTGCTGGGTCAAATGGCAGTTCTGTCTTTAGGTCTTTGAGAAATTGACACACTGTCTTCCACAGTGGTTAAACTAATTTACACTCTCACTAACAATGTAAAGTCATTTTTTTCTCCACGATCTCATCAGAACCTGTTATTTTTTTTACTTTTTAATAATAGCTATTCTGACTGGTGTGAGATGGAGTCTCGTGATTTTGATTTGCATGTCTCTAATGATCAGTGATGTTGAGTTTTATTTCATAGAATTGACGGCTTCATATATATCTTCTTTTGAAAAGCATCTGTTCATGTCCTTTGTCCACTGTTTTTTTAGAGGGAGTCTCACTCTGTCACCCAGGCTGGAGTGCAGTGGTGCAAGCTTGGCTCACCACAACCTCCACATCCCAGGTCAAGCAATTCTCCAGACACAGCCTCCCAGGTAGTTGGACTACAAGCATACACCACCACACCCAGCTATTTTTTTTCTTTTTTGTATTTTTACTAGTGACAAGATTTCACCATATTGGCCAGGCTGGTCTTGAACTCCTGACCTGAAGTGATACACCCTCTTTGGCCTTAGAAAGTGCTGGGATTACAGATAGTAGCCACTGAGCCTAGCCTCTGCCCACTTTTTATTTTATTTTATTTGTAAATTTGTTTGTTTCTTGTAGATGGTGGATATACCTTGTCAGATGCACAGTTTACAAAACTTTTTTCCCATTCTGTAGGCTGTCTGCTCACTCTGCTGATAATTTCTTTTGCATTACAGAAGCTCATTAGTTTAATTAGGCCTCATTTGTTAATTTTTGCTTTTGTTGCAATTGCTTTAGAATCTTTTTAATAAAACATTTGCCCATGCCTATGCCCTCAATGGTATTGTCTAGGTTGTCTTCCAGCGTTTTTATAGTTTTGGATTTTATATTTAAGCCTTTATTACATCTTGAGTTAATTTTTGTATATGTTATAATAATGGGATCCTGTTTCAGTCTTCTGCATATGGCTAGCCACTTAGTCCAGCATTTTTTATTCAAGAGAAAATTCTTTCCCTGTTGCTTTTTCCAGTGTGGCCTTATTTCTGGGCTTTCTGTTCTCTTTCACTGCTCTGTGTGTGTCTTTAAACCAGTACCATGCTGTTTTGGTTACGGTACCCTTGTACAATAGTTTGGAGTTGGGTAACATAATGCCTCCAACTTTGTTCTTTTTGCCTAGGATTGTCTTAACTATATAGACTGTTTTTGAGATTAAGACATAAGAATCCATTTGAAAGATATGAAAAATCCAGGAGCTGGTTTTTTTATAAAAAAAAAAAAATTAAAAATATAGACTGCTACCTAAACTAATAAAGAAGAAATGAGAGAAAGTTCACATGAACAC
>NW_022439313.1:0-7432 GCF_009761245.1 Sapajus apella
TTTCTTTTTGGAGACAGTCTCACTGTCACCAGGCTGGAGTACAGTGGCGGATCTCAGCTCACTGCAACATTTGCCTCCTGGTTTCAAGTGATTCTCATGCCTCAGCTTCCTGAGTAGCTGGGATTACAGGCATGCATGCCCACATCCAGCTAATTTTTGTATTTTTAGTACAGACAGGGTTTTGCCTTGTTGGCCAGGCTGATCTCAAACGCTTTTCTTTTTTCCTTATAATTTATTTTTTTATGGCATTTTAAATTTTGGGATACATGTGAAGAACATGCAAGATTGTTGTATAGGTACTCACATGGCAGTGTGATTTGCTGCCTTCCTCCCCATCATCTATATCTGGCATTTCTCCCCATGCTATCTCTCCCCAATCCCCACCCCCCACTGTCCCTTCCCTATTTCCCCCCAACATACCCCAGTGTGTAGTGCTCCCCACCCTGTGTCCATGTGTTCTAATTGTTCAACACCCACCTATGAGTGAGAACATGCGGTGTTTGATTTTCTGCTCTTCTGTCAGTTTGCTGAGAATTATGGTTTCCAGGTTCATCCGTGTCCCTACAAAGGACACGAACTCATCGTTTTTTATGGCTTCATAATATTCCATGGTATATATGTGCTACATTTTCCCTGTCCAGTCTGTCATCGATGGACATAAAGTACTGCAATAAACATTCCTGTGCATATGCCCTTAGTACGATTTATAATCCTTTGGATATATACCCAGTAATGGGATCGCTGGGTCAAATGGAATTTCTATTTCTACGTCCCTGAGGAATCGTCACACTGTCTTCCACAAAGGTTGAACTAATTTACACTCCCACCAACAGTATAAAAGTGTTCCTATTTCTCCACATCCTCTCCAGCATCTGTTGTCTCTAGATTTTTTAATGATCGCCATTCTAACTGGAGTGAGATGGTATCTCAATGTAGTTTTGATTTGCATTTCTTTGATGACCAGTGATGATGAGCATTTTTCCATATGTTTGTTGGCCTCATGTATGTCTTCTTTTGTAAAGTATCTGTTCATATCCTTTGCCCAATTTTGAATGGGCTTGTTTGTTTTCTCTTGTAAATCTGTTTTAGTTCTTTGTAGATTCTGGATATCAGCCCTTTGTCAGATGGGTAAACTGCAAAAATTTTTTCCCATTCTGTTGGTTGCCGATTCACTGTTTCTTTTGCCGTGCAGAAGCTGTGGAGTTTGATTAGGTCCCATTTGTCTATTTTGGCTTTTGTTGTCAATGCTTTTGGTGTTTTGGTCATTAAGTCCTTGCCTATGCCTATGTCCTGAATGGTTTTGCCTAGATTTTCTTCTAGGGTTTTTATGGTGTTAGGTCTTATGTTTAAGTCTTTAAACCATCTGGAGTTAATTTTAGTGTAAGGTGTCAGGAAGGGGTCCAGTTTCTGCCTTCTGCACATGGCTAGCCAGTTTTCCCAACACCATTTATTGAACAGGGAATCCTTTCCCCATTGCTTGTTTTTGTCAGGTTTTTCAAAGATCAGATGATTGTAGACACATTGTGTTGCCTCTGAGGCCTCTGTTGTGTTCCATTGGTCTATATCTCTGTTTTGGTACCAGTACCATGCTGTTTTGATTACCATAGCATTGTAGCATAGTTTGAAGTCAGGTAGTGTGATGCCTCCTGCTTTGTTCTTTTTGCTTAGAATTGACTTGGCTATTGGGGCTCTCTTTTGGTTCCATATGAAGTTTAAGGTGTTTTTTTCCAGTTCTGTGAAGAAGGTCTTTGGTAGCTTGATGGGGATAGCTTTGAATCTGTAAATTACTTTGGGCAGTATGGCCATTTTCACGATATTGATTCTTCCTAATCATGAACATGGAATGTTTCTCCATCTGTTTGTGTCCTCTCTTATTTCGTTGAGCAGTGATTTATAGTTCTCCTTGAAGAGGTCCTTTACATTCCTTGTTAGTTGTATTCCTAGGTATTTTTTTCTCTTTGTGGCATTTGTGAATGGCAGTTTGTTCTTGATTTGGCTCTCCTTAAGTCTGTTACTGGTGTATAGGAATGCTTGTGATTTTTGCACATTGATTTTGTATCCTGAGGCTTTGCTGAACTTGCTTATCAGTTTCAGGAGATTTTGGGCTGAGACGAAGGGGTCTTCTAGATATACAATCATGTTGTCTGCAAATAGAGACAATTTGACTTCCTCCTTTCCTATTTGAATACACTTTATTTCTTTTTCTTGCCTGATTGCTCTGGCTAGAGCTTCCAGTACAATATTGAATAGGAGTGGTGAGAGAGGGCATTCTTGTCTAGTGCCAGTTTTCAAAGGGAATGCTTCCAGTTTTTGCCCATTCAGTATGATATTGGCTGTTGGTTTGTCGTAAATAGCTTTTATTGTTTTGAGATACGTTCTGTCAATAACTAGTTTATTGAGGGTTTTTACATAAATGGCTGTTGAATTTTGTCAAAGGCCTTCTCTGCATCAATTGAGATAATCACATGGTTTTTGTCTTTGGTTCTGTTTTTGTGGTGAATTACGTTTATAGACTTGCGTATGTTGAATCCTACTTGATCATGATGGATAAGCTTTTTGATATGCTGTTGCAATCGGCTTGCCAGTATTTTATTGAAGATTTTTGCATCTATGTTCATCATGGATATTGGCCTGAGTTTTCTTTTCTTGTCGAGTCTCTGCTGAGTTTTGGTATCAGGATGATGTTGGTCTCATAAAATGATTTGGGAAGGAGTCTCTCTCTTTGGATTATTTGGAAAAGTTTCAGAAGGAATGGTACCAGCTCTTCTTTGTATGTCTGGTAGAATTCGGCTGTGAACCTGTCTGGACCTGAGCTTTTTTTTGGGTGGTAGGCTCTTAACTGCTGCCTCAACTTCAGACCTTGTTATTGGTTTATTTAGGGTTTCGACTTCTTCCTGGTTTAGGCTTGGGAGGAGGCAAGTGTCCAGGAATTTATACATTTCTTCCAGGTTTACTAGTTTATGTGCATAGAGTTGTTTGTAATAATCTCTAATGATGGTTTGAATTTCTGTGGAATCTGTGGTGATATCCCCTTTATCGTTTTTTATTGCATCAATTTGGTTATTCTCTCTTTTCTTTTTTATTAATCTGGCTAGTGGTGTGTCTATTTTGTTGATCTTTTCAAAAAACCAGCTCCTGGATTTATTGATTTTTTTGAAGGGGTTTTTGTGTTCTATCTCCTTCAGTTCTGCTCTGATCTTAGTTATTTCTTGTCTTCTGCTAGACTTTGAGTTTTTTTGATCTTGCTTCTCTAGCTCTTTCAGTTTTGATGATAGCCTGTCAATCTTAGATCTCTCCTTGCTTCTCATGTGGGCACATATTGCTATATATTTTCCTCTAGAGACTGCTGTAAATGTGTCCCAGAGATTCTGGTATGTTGTGTCTTCATTCTCGTTGGTTTCAAAGAACATCTTTATTTCTGTCTTCATTTCATTGTTTATTTAGTCAACATTCAAGAGTCAGTTGTTCAGTTTCCATGAAGCTGTGTGGTTCTGACTTTATTTCTGGGTTACGAGTTCTAACTTGTTTGCGCTGTGGTCTGAGTTACTGTTTGTTATGATTTCCATTCTTTTGCATTTGCTGAGGAGTGATTTACTTCCAATTATGTGGTCAATTTTAGAGTAGGTGTGATGTGGTGCTGAGAAGAATATATATTCTGTGGATTTGGGGTGGAGAGTTCTGTAAATGTCTATTAAGTTTGCTTGTTCCAGGTCTGAGTTCAAGTCCTGGATATCCATGTTAATTTTCTCTCTGGTTGATTTGTCTAATATTGACAATGGGGTGTAAAGTCTTCCACTATTATTGTGTGGGAGTCTAAGTCTCTTTATTAGTCATTAAGAATTTGCCTTATGTATCTGGGTGCTGCTGTATTGGGTGCATATATATTTAGGATCGTTAGCTCTTCTTGTTGCATTGATCCTTTTACTATTATGTAATGTCCTTCTTTGTCTCTTTTGATCTTTGTTGCTTTAAATTCTATTTTATCGGAGATGAGTATTGCAACTCCTGCTTTTTTTTGCTCCCCATTTGCTTGGTAAATCTTCCTCCATGCCTTTATTTTGAGCCTTTGTGTATCCTTGCATGTGAGATGGGTTTCCTGGATACAGCACACCGATGGGTTTTGTCTTTTTATTCAATTTGCCAGTCTGTGTCTTTTGATTGGGGCATTTAGTCCATTTACATTTAGGGTTAATGTTGTTGTGTGTGAATTTGATACTGTCATTTTGGTGCTAGTTGGCTGTTTTGCCTGTTAATTGATGCAGATTCTTCATTGTGTTGATGCTCTTTACCATTTGGTATGTTTTTGGAGTGGCTGGTACTTGTTGTTCCTTTGTATATGTATAGTCTCTTTCAGGACCTCTTGTAAAGCAGGCCTGGTGGTGACAAAATCTCTGAGTATTTGCTTGTTCACAAAGGATTTTATTTTTCCTTCACTTATGAAGCTTAATTTGACTGGATATCAAATTTTGGGTTGAAAGTTCTTTTCTTTGAGGATGTTGAATATTGGCCCTCACTCTCTTCTGGCTTGTAGGGTTTCTGCTGAGAGAGATGCTGTGAGTCTGATGGGCTTCCCTTTATGGGTAACCTGACCTTTCTCTCTAGCTGCCCTTAGCATTTTTTCCTTCATTTCAACCCTGGTGAATATGATGATTATGTGCCTTGGGGTGGCGCTTCGTGAGGGATATCTTTGTGGTGTTCTCTGTATTTCCTGGACTTGAATATTGGCCTGCCTTGCTAGGTTGGGGAATTTTTCCTGGATAATATCCTGAAGCGTATTTTCCAGCTTGGATTTACTCTCTTCGTTGCATTCAGGTATACCTATCAAACATAGATTAGGTCTTTTCACATAGTCCCACATTTCTTGGAGACTTTATTCATTCCTTTTTACTCTTTATTCTCTAATCATGTCTTCTCGTTTTATTTCATTGGGTTGATCTCCGACCTCTGATATCCTTTCTTCTGCTTGTTCAATTCGGCTGTTGAAACCTGTGCACGTTTCATGAAGTTCTCGTGTTGTGTTTTTCAGTCCCATCAATTCACTTATATTCCTTTCCAAATTGCCTGCTCTCGTTAGCATTTTGTCAAATCCTTTTTCAAAGTTCTTGGTTTATTTGCATTGGGTTAGAACATGTTCTTTTAGCTCGCAGAAGTTTCTAACTACCCACCTTCTGAAGCCTGATTCAGTCATTTCATCAAACTCATTCTCCATCCAGCCTTGTTCTCTTGCTGGTGAGGAGTTGTGATCCCTTGTAGGAGGAGAAGTGTTCTGGTTTCTACTGTTTTCATCCTTTTTGCACTGGTTTCTTCCCATATTTATGGATTTATCTACCTGTCGTCTTTGTAGTTACTGACTTTCAGATTGGGTCTCCGAGAGGATGTTCTGTTTGTTGATGATGAATTTATTTCTGTTTCTTAGTTTTCCTTCTAAGAGTCTGGCCCCTCTGCTGTAGGACTGCTGAGGTCCACTCCAGGCCCTGCTTGCCTGGGGATCACCTGCAGCAGCTGCAGAACAGTAAGGGTTGCTACCAGTTTCTTCTGCTATCTTTGTCCCAGAAGTATACCCGCCAAATGTCAGTCTGATCTCTCCTTTATGAGGTGACTCATGAGGTTACTCTTTTTTTTTTGAGATGGAGTTTCACTCTTGTTACCCAGGCTGGAGTGCAATGGCGCGATCTCAGCTCACGCAACCTCTGCCTCCTGGGTTCAGGCAATTCTCCTGCCTCAGCCTCCTGAGTAGCTGGGGTTACAGGCATGTGCCACCATGCCCAGCTAATTTTCTGTATTTTTAGTAGAGACGGGGTTTCACCATGTTGACCAGGATGGTCTCGATCTCTTGACCTCGTGATCCACCCGCCTTGGCCTCCCAAAGTGCTGGGATTACAGGCTTGAGCCACCGTGCCCGGCTGAGTTGACTCTTTGGATGTACAGGGGTCAGGGAGCTGCTTTAGGAGACAGTCTGTCCTTATAGGAGCTCAAGTGCTGAACTGTGAGCTCCGTTGTTCATTCAGAGCTGCTGGGCAGGTAAGTTTAGGTCTGCTGCAGCAGAACGCATAAACTGCTTTTTGTTCCCAGGAGGTCTGTCCCAAGAAGTTAGGGCTTTATTTATGAGTCTCCATTGTGCTGCTGCCTTTTTTTTTTCTTCAGGGCTGCCCTGCTTAGTGAGGAGGCAGCTAGTCAGTGTCTGCCTGCAGCGGCTTTGCTGAGCTGCTATGGGCTCCGCCCAGCTGCCAAGTGAACTTCCCTGCAGTCCTGTTTATATGGTGTAGTTAGAACTGCCTCGGTGATGGCAGCCCACCTCTGAATTGGTGGACTTTCTCAGTAAGGGCATGTTGCCTTGGCAATGGCAGGCAGCCTCAGCAATGGCGGGTTGCCTTGGAAATGGCAGGCTGCCTCAGCAATGATGGACTAAATCCGTAGTGGTGCAGTGCCTCAGTAATTGCGGACACCCCTGCCCTAGAGATCGACCTTCCCGGGTTCAGCTGCGCTTTCTGTAAAACTCTCAATCCAGACAGTTTCTGATTGCTGTTCTTTTGTGGGGGAGGGACCAGCCAAGCCTGATCACCTGGATCCCTGCCTAATAGCCTTTTTTTTTTTTTTTTTTTTTTTTTAGTGGAACATTCAACTCTCTCCCAGGTGTTCCAGTCGCCTGTTGAAAACGCGCTGGAATCTGTGTGATTTCCCCTGCGGCGACTCACTGCGCTGGCTTAAACAACGGCGCTGAGATTCCTGGTGCTTTTTGCCCAGGCGTCTCCTGGACTGGCTCCCTGTTCAGTCCCCTTCTTAAACAGAAGAATGGGCAACTTCCCAGGGCTCCAATCGCCAGCTAAAAGACCACCTAGGTCAGTGTATTTTGTACAGAGAACTGCCGCGCTTGGGTGCTGACAAAGCAGCCACGCAGCGCAAACCACCCACACCAGCCAAAACAGCTGCGCAGGCGACATGTGGGACTCCTCCGCCTGGGGATCTCCTGGTCTGTGGGCAATAAAAATGCGGCGTCCACTCACACTCTGCACTTTCACTGGGAGCTGGAATCCTGAGCTGTTCCTAAACGGCCAAATGGATCATCCCCCGCCAGTACGTTTTCATCTCAGGCTTTATTTTTCATCTAAATTTAATTTAGGTCTTTTTTTAATGCCTTCTATTTAACTCCTAATCATGTCATATGTTCCCCTAGCTTCTTCATTTTATTTCATTCTAGTTTTTGAGACAGAGTCTCGGTCTGTTGCCCAAGCTGGAGTACAATGGTGAGATTTCAGCTCACTGCAACCATCACGTCCCGGCTTCAAGCGATTCCTGTGCCTCAGCCTCCTGAATAGCTGGGATTACAGCCAAGTGCTGTCACACCTAGCTCATTTTTATATTTTTCATAGAGATTGGGTTTCATCGCATTGGCCTGGCTGGTCTAGAACTACTGACCTCAGTGGCCTACCCA
>NW_022439313.1:7442-9956 GCF_009761245.1 Sapajus apella
TGAACCTCTGCATGCTTCCTAGCTTCTTCAATTCAAGGAATATAGCCGTATTTTTTTCCATGTTCTTGTCTACACATTCTGTTATCTGCGTCCTTTCTATTGTTTTTTTTATTTTTATTTTTATTTTTTCATTTTTTATTGTTTGTAAAGATGGGGTTTCACCATGTTGGTCCGGCGGGGTTTCACCATGTTGGTCAGGCTGGTCTTGAAATCCCGACTTCAGGTGATCCACCTGCCTTGGCCTCCAAAGTGCTTGGATTACAGGCGTGAGCCACCACGCCCTGCCTTCCCATTGTTTTTAAATTCTCACCTGATGTGTCCTTTGTATGTCAGTTAAAGTGGATTTAATTTTTTCCCCTTCTCATCATGGATCTCAGTTTTCTGTCTCTCTGCATGCCTAACATTATTTGATTTGGTGTTAGACATTGCCCATTGTAACTCACTGAGTGTTGGGCTGTTTGCATTTTGTGTTAAAATTGGTTTAGCAGTGTTTGGTATTCAGTAAAATTACTTAGAACAGTTTGCTTCTTTTCAAGCTGACTTTTTAATTTTTTTAGTCAGGATAAGAGCAGCTATTAGTCAGTGGCTATTTTTTTATCCACTATGGAGGCAATATGCCTTTTTTTTTCTTTTGAGACTGAGTTTCACTCGTTACCCCCGAGGCTGGAGTGCAATGGCTCTATCTCGGCTCACCGCAACCTCCGTCTCCTGGGTTCAAGCAATTCTTCCATCTCAGCCTCCTGAGTAGCTGGGACTACAGGCTGTGCCACCACGCCCAGCAAATTTTCGAATTTTTAGTAGAGACGATGTTTCACCATGTTGACCAGGATGGTCTCGACCTGTTGACCTCGTGATCCACCTGCTTCTGCCTCCCAAAGTGCTCGGATTATAGGCGTGAGCCACCTCGCCTGCCTGCAATATGCCTTTTTAAAGAAAAGATCTTATTTTTTAGAGTAATTTCAGATTGATAGCAACATTTGAACAGGAAGCACACAAAGTTTCCATATACCACTTGCCTCTATGCATGCGTAACCTCCTAGACTATCAACATCTCTCTCCGGAAAGGTACATTTATTACAATTGATGAACTTATGCTTGCATGCTATTATCACCCAAAAGTCCATGGTTTACAATGGGGGCAATACTCTTTTGCATATTCTAAGCCAGTGGTCTCCAACAATTTTGGCACCAGCGACTGGTCACCTGGAAGACAATTTTTCCACAGATGTGTCGGGAGTAAGGTGGTAGGGGTGGGGGTAATGGTTTCAGTATGAAACTGTTTCACGTCTGATCATCAGTCATTACTAGAGTCTCATAAGGAACATGCAACCTAGATCTGTCGTGCAGCCTAGATCTCTTGCATGTACAGGTCACAATAGGGTTTGTGCTCCAATGAGAATCTAATGCCATTGCTGACCTGACAGTAGGTGGAGCTCAGGCCGTAATGTTTTCTCACTGCTGCTCACCTTCTGCTGTGCGGCCCATTCCTAACAGGCCACAGACCAGCCCTGGGGTTTGGGGACCCCTGTTCTAACCAATACTCCCTTTATTAAAAGGGTTTTTCACTTTAGCTAATGGAAACATCAGGTGTTGCAAGCTCTGTGTGAGCTACAGAGATGATTTCTTTTGAGAAGTTCTTTTCCCTGCTTTACATCATTTCTCAAATACATGTACTAATCAGCACTTAGCTGAAGATTGAAGACAGGAATCCAAGGCATTCTCTCTGTGCAGCAATCTACTCTCTAGTCTGTCCTGTGATGTCACCACCCTGACTTCTTCAAACTTACTACAGGCTCTGCCTGGGTCCTCCCCACGTGCTTTGCAGTTCAAAATCTCAGGTGGTAAACCGGAGTAATGTTCGGGCTCACCTCTTTTATTTTCTCTCTCCCCGGGATCACTGTACCATGCTGCACTATATCCAGTGTTGAAGCTATAGTTGAAAATCATTTTTCCATTTTTCCAGTTGCTTAAGGTGGAGGAGAAATCTGATCCCTATTACGCCAAGTTGGCCAGAAGCAGAAGTCTCCATTCAGTCTTTGTGGTCAGAAGGGAGAGTATGACAGAAGGCAGCTTCTTAGAATGGAAGATCCCTGGGCTAAGAATCAGGATTACCTGGGCTCTAGTCTCAGCACTGCATTTACTAACTTTGTGAAAGTGATTGATCTCTCTCGAGTTTCTGTTTCCTCATTTGTAAAGTGGGTCCTAATGTTCATAAGTGTATTTCTCTTTCAGGGTTATTTATTTATCTATTTATTTTCAGGTCCCAATAAATTGTCCAAATCTTTTGGGGTTACTTTAGGCACTGGACATAGTAGAAACTGGTATTGGAAAAGTTGATTTATACTAGAATATTTTTTATAGAATTATCCCCAATTCTCACTAACAAACTGAAAAAAAAAAAAAAAAAGAATTACTCCCAAGAACATCTGAGGAAGCACAAGGCACAATAGGGACAGACTTTAAGGCACCCTGGCAGTCCTCTGGTTGGGAGTAGAGGTGGGACAGGGTGTTTGT
>NW_022439314.1:0-10352 GCF_009761245.1 Sapajus apella
GTCTCCCAGGTTGGGGAGTGCAGATTCTCCTAAGCTCCCTGCCCCTGAGAGCCCCCAACAGTCTCGTGTGGCTCCAGCTCCCACGGGAATATCCGTGGCCCATATTTCCAAAAACTCTTTTCCTCCCACTCTGAGTCCATCCTCTACTGCATGTTCCCCTCACAGAGCAGACACTGTTTTCTTCACATCCTCGGTTTGCCTGCCCAGGCCCCAGACTGACTTTTCTTTTTTAGAACTGCCTCTCCCTCTTTGGACAGTGTCTTTCTGGTACTGCACATGAAGACGTCCCACCCTCCCCTGCTCATGGAGAGTGCCTGACCTGACCTGGGCCCATCATATCCAGTGCTTACCTGGAATAGGAGAAGACAGGCAGGGCGGCCAAAGATTACAGAAGTCTCTGAATCTCATCCACTTGAGAGTCCCGGAAGATACTGGTCCTTCATTCCTGCTATGTATATCCAATGTGACTGAACTCCGAATAAAATGTACAACTCATAATAATGTAGTAATTGACTCAGTAAACTAGGACACAAACATGTTAGAGGGTGAGGTGTTGAGAGGCGTGTTTGGGGGTGGTGGCGATGAGCAAGTATGTGAGGGAGAGATAGGACTGAAACTCAGAAAGCAAAGAGGAATAATAGCTACTTAGAGATAAGGCGCTAAATAATTCCTTATATATGATGAAACTCTGGGAGTACACATGGGGACTGCTGTTTTACTAAACAAATTTTCAAGTATACATAACTTTGATGAAGTATCCTAAATAAAAAAATTTTTTTGGCTATATATTTTTGTGTATATATTTACATACACATGTACATTTCCATTCATTGTATTTTGAAGATAAATTTGTGTACAGTCATGTTAATCCCTCTTTTCATTTAAGGATTTGAGTTTGATGTCATGCATAAAACATGTCCCCACTGTATGACTACAGAAATGTTGGCAAAAGGAAGTTCAGAGGAAATGGCAGGCAAGTGCTACCCAGTTTTGGCCAGAAGATGGAGAAAAAAAAGGCTTCTCACAAAATGTTAAAAATGTGACTTGTTATATCATCTTTCCACAGTAATTTGGGCAGAAATTAGCAAGATCAGAAATGTATAAATACCTTGATCTGGCAATTCCATTTTCAGTTATCTGCGGAGAAGTAGACGGGGGATGTACGACAGATCTATGTGTCAGTCTGATCCCTGCAGTTGTGTTTGTAATAATACACATTGGAGCAATTTCATGGCCATCAGGTAGAGAAGCTTTGAAGAATGATCCACTTGTGTCAAGAAGGATGTTTAAAAGATCAAAGCCTGATGGAAATGCTGGAGGCAACGGTGCTGATGGGAGCTCATGTGTATTGAACAATTACTATGTGACAGACATTGGGCTCCACGCTTTTCCTGCACAGCTCATTTAAACATTGGACAACCCAAGTATTCTGGTTTAGTGCATTTGACATATAGAAATGGAGGCACAGAAAATTAATGTGTTTAACTTCAAATCCTGGCAGATTAGGTTTCTCCCCCAGAGTCGGTGGCTTCACCAGAGGTGTGACTCAGGTTCGGTCATTCTCCATTTTAGGAATTTCCAGTGTTCCAAATATGAGCAGCTGAGAAAACAAACTCAAAACCCTAAACACCAGGATAAGTAAGGGAAGATGTGTGTTGGGGGGAGATTAAAAATGGACTTTTTTTGTCCCAAGCAACAAAGAGGCACGTTGGAAAATAGACAAGAGACAAGAAGAAAAGAAGTTTCTGTTTGTTTGTCTGTTTTTATAAGATGGAGTTTCACCATGATGGCCAGGCTGGTCTTGAACTCCTGACCTCAGGTGATCCACCCACCTCAGCCTCCCAAAGTGCTAGGATTACAGGAGTAAGCCACCGCACCTGGCCTGAAGAGAAGTTTTAAGATATATTTGGCCCAAGGAGAGACTCTTCAGATGGAAGGTCATGTCAGCTAGAAACATTCATGTGACTGATGGGCTTGAACCACTGACGTTTCAGTCAACATCCGACAGCACTACCCTAGTGGTCCGGAGACACTGCTTGTGAAACAGTGAAAGCTGTTGCTCAAGTGTGTCATTCATCATGTCAGATATTGTCATTTAGTAGTACAGGGAAGTATTCTGTTGCCAAGCTCGAGTACCCAGAATCTTCTGTGTTGTTGAACCTTCCTCCCCACCACCAGCCTCTTTAGAAGACTGGGAGCTCTGCAAACATCCAGGCTGAGATTCCTGTTCTTGTGCATGTTTGGGCATTGATCCAGGCCCAAATCTGTGGGAGACTCCTCCACGCACATTCCAGGTGCCCAGGTGACAGCGGCAGTCCCTAGGTCTGGGGTCATCCACTTTCCCATTCCTAGCCCACCTCACCCATCATGAAGCCTGGTCAGGGTTGCCAGAGACTCCAGTGAGCAGGTGCTGATATTTGTGTGTGTGTTTGCCAAAAGAAAACGAGAAATCTGCTGTGTGCCCACCTGGCTGATCCCTCCACCTTTCTAGCCAAGGGCTTCATGAACCAGGGCCCTTGGGTTTGCTCACAAGGCAGCCCCTCACCGAGTAGACATTGGTTCATTATGTATATGTATATGTATATGTACATGTATATGTATATGTGTATGTATATGATCCTCAGGTTCTATTCCTTAAATATAGATAAATATATAGAATTCCTTAAATATATAATTTTAATAAAAAATTTTTAAAAAGAGTACTTTACAATAGCATTAGGAAATATAAACTATAGAGCAAAGATGTGAAAGCCAGCCAGGCTCAGCTTCAAATCCCAGCAACCTGGAAGGCTGTGGCAGGAGGATCACTTGAGTTCAGAAATTTAAAACTAGCCTAGGCAACATAGTGAGACCTTGTCTCTACTGAAAACTATAAAAATTATCCAGGTGTGGCGGTGTGAGCCTGTAGCCCCAGGTGCTCAGTGGATGAGGTCCTAGGATCCCATGGGCCTGTTAATTCCATGCTGCAGTGAGCTGGGACTGTGCCCCTGTACTCCAGCCTGAGAGAAAGAGTGAGATTCTGTCTAGAAACGAATGGAAACAACAAAAAAAACAGATGTGAAAGCCTGTATATTGAAGACTACCAGGCGTTGCTGAGAGCAGTTAAAGACCTTTGGAATAGAGGATGTTCCTTCTGGCATTTCAAGATCGCTTTTGTTCTGGGGGCACACTTGCTATTTCTTAGGAATATGAAGTTCTTCCAAACCATTCCTATAAAAAGGGGCATTTTGAGAAAGTTGTATTGAATCTGTGGATTGCTTTGAGTTGTGTTTTTATCTTAACCATGTTACATCTTTTAACCCATGGACACAAGATATCTTTCCACTTATTTAGGTCTTCTTTAATCTCCTTCAGCAAAGTTCACAGAACTGGAAAAAAACAACTTAAACTTCATATGGAACCAGAAAAGAGGACACATAGCCATGACAATCCTAAGAAAAAAGAACAAAGCTGGAGGCATCACACTACCTGACTTCAAACTATACTACAGGGCTACAATAATCAAAACAGCATGGTACTGCTACCAAAACAGAGATATAGACCAACAGAACAGAACAGAGGCCTCAGAAGTAATGTCACACATCTACAACCATCTTATCTTTGACAAATCTGACAAAAACAAGCAATGGGGAAAGGATTCCCTGTTTAATAAATGGTGTTGGGGAAACTGGCTAGCCATGTGCGGAAAGTTGAAACTGGACTCCTTCCTTACACTTTCTACAAAAATTAACTCCAGATAAATGAAAGATTTAAACATGAGACCTAACACCATAAAACCCATGAAGAAAACCTAGGAAATACCATGCAGGACATAGGCATAGGCAAGGACTTCATGAGTTAAACACCAAAAGCATTGGAAACAAAAGCCCAAATAGACAAAATAGATCTAATTAAACAAGAGCTTCTGCACAGCAAAAGAAACAATCATTAGAGTGAACCAGAAACCAACAAAATGGGAAAAACATTTTGCAAGTTACCCAACTGACTAAAAACTAATAATCAGAATCTATAAAGAACCAAAACAACTATACGAGAGAAAAAGCAACCAAAACAGAGAGTAGGCAAAGGCTATGAACAGACACTTTTCAAAAGAAGACATTTATGTGGCCAAGAAACATAAGAAAAAATGCTCATCATCACTGGTCATTAGAAAAATGCAAATCAAAATCACATTGAGATACCATCTCACGCCAGTTAGAATAGCGATCGTTAAAATATCAGGAGACAACAGATGCTGGAGAGGATGTGGAGAAATAGGAATGCTTTTACACTGTTGGTGGGAATATAAATTACTTCAGTCATTGTAGAAGACAGTATGGTGATTCCTCAAGGATCTAGAAATAGAAATAACATTTGATCCAGTAATCCCATTACTGGGTATATACCCAAAGGATTATAAATCCTTCTATTATAAAGACACATGCACACATATGATCATTGTGGCACTGTTTACAATAGCAAAGACTTACAACCAACCCAAATGCCCATCAATAACACAGTGGATAAAGAAAAAGTTGCACATATACATCACGGAATACTATGCAGCCATAAAAAAGGATGAGTTCTTGTCGTTTGCAGGGACATGGATGAAGCTGCAAACCATCATTCTCAGCAAACTGACACAAGAACAGAAAACCAAACACCACATGTTTTCACTCAGAGAATGCTGAACAATGAGAACACAAGGACACAGGATGGGAACATCACAAACTGAGATGTGTTGACGGTGGGGGCAAGGGAGGGATAGCTGGGGATGGGGAGCTTGAGAAAAAATAGCATTAGGACAAATACATAACGTAAGTGATAGAGGGATGGAGGCAGCAAACCACCATGGCATGTGTATACCTATGTAACAGTCCTGCAAGATCTGCACATGTACCCCAGAACTTAAAGTAAAATGAAGACAAAAAGAAAAGAAAAAGAAGATACACCCTGGGATGTGTTTTGTTCCCAGTAATTTGAAACATATAAAGAATGGTTAAATGATCACTTGACAGTTATACTATAAACAGGAATAAGATACACAGAGTTCAACATCATTACTGTGAGAAGATAAATTTTAATGTCATTTTCAATCTTTAAAATCTTTGGTTTTATTTTGAAAAAAAATCGTCAATCTTAAAAAGATCACTGTAAAAATAAAGGATTATAGTCCATTTGCTTTTTCAAATAATCAACTTGGAAATATGTTCATATGAATGTCAACAGTCAACAATCACTGTAGTGTGGCATATAAGAACTGACTTTCATATAATAGGTAAGTTTAGAGAGATTACATTTCATGAGAAAATGTTTTATAAATTTTAATGGTGAATGTTTATTTAAATCTAATTTTCTATTCTGTTTTGGAAAATAGTTGTCTGTTTCTTTTAGTGTATTCTCCTTCCTGTCCACATATGTGGAAGCTACCTATTCTCCTCTCTTTTGAAATAGTTTAAAAGACTCAAAGAGAACGGCCTGGGCTTTGCATATCATCAGTCTGATAGACATTTCCCTGGCTGCTCACTTAGATAGATACTAGCAGCTAACTAAGTAAACTACATCTCTTGTCAGCCAGAAATTAACAAAGGCTTCAAAATCAGTGAATTCTCTCTTTTGTTGTGGTCTTATGTGCTGACAGTCTTATCTTAAGAGAAAAACTTTTAATAGTATAGATTAAAATTAACTTTGGCAAAAATGAAAATGCAGGCAGGGAATTTTTTTTCCAACAACGGAAATTAGGAAAAGCAAAGATACAGTAAAAATTGAAAATTTTCAGTATAGAGATATAAATATAATCATTGACACCACGAGGGATGATTAATGAATAAAATGGTTAGGGGATGATCATTTGAACACTGGATATTAATACTTTTAAAAAGGATTTTTCCAATTACTTCAGTATCAATAAGGTGTCTCTGAAAGGTACAGATCTGGTATCATGACCACGGTGATAGACAAATGGTGGAACAGTCCTGATATCATGATCATGGTGATAGACAAACAAATGGTGGAACAGTCCTGGTATCAGAGTCATGGTGGTAGACAAATGGTGGAACAGTCCTGGTACCATGATCATGGTGATAGACAAATAGTGGAACAGTCCTGCTATCAGGATCATGGTGATAGACAAATGGTGGAACAGTCCTGGTACCACGATCATGGTGATAGACAAATGGTGGAACAGTCCTGGTACCACGATCAGGGTGATAGACAAACGGTGGAACAGTCCTGGTACCATGATCATGGTGATAGACAAATGGTGGAACAGTCCTGGTACCACGATCATGGTGATAGACAAACGGTGGAACAGTCCTGGTACCACGATCATGGTGATAGACAAACGGTGGAACAGTCCTGGTACCATGATCATGGTGATAGACAAATGGTGGAACAGTCCTGGTACCATGATCATGGTGATAGACAAATGGTGGAACAGTCCTGGTACCATGATCATGGTGATAGACAAATTGTGGAACAGTCCTGGTATGACAGTCATGATGATAGACAAATGGTGGAACAGTCCTGGTACAATGATCATGGTGATAGACAAATGGTGGAACAGTCCTAGTATCATGATCATGGTGATAGACAAATAGTGGAGCAGTCCTGGTACCACAAACATGGTGATAGACTAATGTTGGGACAGTCCTGGTATCAGGATGATGGTGGTATACAAATGGTGGAATTGCCCTGGTATCACAAGCATTGTGGTAGGCAAATGGTGGAACAGTCCTGGTACCACAATCATGGTGATAGACAAATGGTGGAACAGTCCTGGTGCCACGATCATGGTGGTAGACAAACGGTGGAACAGTCCTGGTATCACGATCATGGTGATAGACAAACGGTAGGACAGTACTGGTATTGCGATCATGGTGATAGGCAAATTATGGAACAGTCCTGGTATCAGGATGATGGTGATAGACTAATGGTGGGACAGTCCTGGTATCAGGATGATGGTGATAGACAAATGGTGGAATAATCTTGGTATCACAAGCATTGTGGTAGGCAAATGATGGAACAGTCCTGGTATCACAATCATGGTGATAGACAAATGGTGGAACAGTCCTGGTACCATGATTATGGTGATAGACAAATGGTGGAACAATCCCGGCACCATGATCATGGTCGTAGACAAATGGTGGAATAGTTCTGGTACCACGATCATGGTGGGATACACAAGGGACCTTCTCTGCCTGCAGAGGGGTGAGGTAGCATTGACCCTGCAGTGTTCCCAGAAAAACACTTAGGCTGAATTTAATCATAAGGACATTTTCAGACAACTTCAGGGTATGGACCATTGAGCCAGACAGCTGACCTGTCCTCTACAAACAAGCCCATGTCACCACCATCAATGACAACAACAAAAAGGCGAGGAGACACTTTGGGTTCAAAAGAACTAAAGAAATGTAGCTACATTATCTTTTGACTCCTTTTCAACCCAAAATGCCTCTTCTCCTTTTAGTTGTGTGATTTGTGGTGACATGGGCTGTCTGAAGGAGACAGGTCAGTCGTGCTGCTCACTGGTCTACATTCTGAAGTTGTCTGGAGATTACCTCAGGCTATGAAACTCAGGCTAAGCGTTTTCAGCAAGAACATGGTGTTGTTCATACTCTGCACCGGCAGAGTCCCAGGTGACATGTTGTCTTAGTGTGGGAATATGACCCCTATCCGGGAGACCAGGTGGAGTCTTATCACCATCATAGTAAGAAACCTACTGTCCATGTCCAAAGTCAAGCGAACATGCTCTTCTACAAATAAAAAAAAGCATATATGTAAGCCTGGCAGGTGTAAAAAAACTCAGGATCGGCTGTATACATTGAATGCAATATATCCAGTGAGTACCAGAAGACTTCAGTCTCTTCTGCTTCCACCAGCTCCATGCGGAGCCTAGAAAAGGAGAAAAAAAGAATAAGTCAGGGAAAACAAGACACGCAGAGCCCCAACTAGATTTCATGGGTAGCACAAGAAAGTGGTTAATAAAGAAAAATCATAGATCCATTAATGACGTAACAAATTATTACCCTATGTTGGGATGGGCAAGAGTAGGGTAAAAAATAATGAAAGAGAGAGAGAGAGAGAGAAAGTAAGCTCAGTGAACGGTCCAGGTGACACACTGATGAGGGAGCAAAAGGACACTCTGAGTTAGTGCCCTGAGGACACACAGCGAACACTGATCATAAAAACAAATATAGTCAACCTACTGCAGTTAGTACATGATAAGGGGAGGAAGAAATGGAAACCTAAATATCTACTGCAATGAAAACCAACAGCAATGTTAGTAGGAATAGTTCAGGCTTCGTTGAAAACACGGTATCGACATTGTCAGCCCACTCTGTTTTCCCTGGACCTGGCATCTCCAGGTGTCAACACATAATTAGCTGTTCACAATTGCACAAAGTTACCTGGGGCATCGTGGGCCTTGGTTTTATTCCTCTTCTTGGTTATTTTAATCTCTGCAATAAATTCAGACAGGGACAGAAAAAATAAGCCAATTCCCCTACACCCATAACAGTCCACTGTCCAATGCCTGCAAGGGGACCTCAGGCTCCCCAGCATGAGAACAGGATAATGTGAGAGATAGACTTCAGGAGGTCTCAAGGCCAATCATGATAGAGATTCCTTGGTTTGTGTCTCAGAACCAATGGTGAAATGTCCCTATTCTGGTAGACCATTATCCTTTTATCCCGAGTTGGTACAAACAGTTACACCAAGTTTGTACAAGCAGGGAAGAATCTCAGACATGGTTGGGGAACAAAACTCAGGAGGAACTTGGTAGCTGGCAAGAGACATTGAATTCAGATGGACAGACAACTCGTGGGCATGCGCTGCATAGCTTGGTGTGAGTGTGCAACACCTGCCTTGGGTTTCAATGTCCTGACAGTCAGTCCAGGGTGCGACGGGCACGGCCTGAGACTAGAGAGACAGCAAAGCTCACTGACCACCCACCATGTCCGTGCTTCAGACTAGAATCCAGAGTGATCGAAATCTACACTGATGTACAGGTTCAGCCCACAGTGATGACAACTCTCAGCCCAGCCAGGGGAGCAATGCCCAAAGACTATGGGGTCTATCTGGGACACAAAATGGAGCTTTATCGCCTTCACAATGGAGTACTCACTGTCTATGTCACCAGCCAATTCGACTTCCTGCTCCTCTAATGAGTGCAAGTTGCTCCTGTAAGGCTCATTGAAGGCAGATGTGCCAGGAGGAACTGAGAGAGTCGAATAACCTTCATCCCAGGACTCCTGGGGGGCTTCCTCCTCCACAGACTCCTGCAGATTCCTGATGAGCCAGGCAGGACAGGATGACAGAAGATTAAACCAACAGAGATTAGACAACAAAGTCTCCCAGCTGATCTGATGGAAGTCAGAATGGAGTGGCCTCAGAAAGCAAAGGCATTTTTCCTTCAAGAGAAAAAAAATACTATCCTACTAAATGCAGGGCGGAGGGTGACTACACTGGGGACACAGCACAAATGAGCAGCAGGTGCTCAGTGCATTTTGAGCCACTGCAGGCCATCCAGGCTCCCTATAAACTCTCATCATCAACTGCAGCACGAGAACTAACACGGGACTTCAACTACCTCGCATAAGTTGTGTTGAATTTTACATGCAGCATTCAAGTGAACACAGCTCTTGAGGCATTACAGACACCCAGACCTTGGCTACTAAGGGCCTCCCTTTCACAGTATTTTGATATCATATGTATATTTCTGAATTTCTTCTCTTCACATATCCTAGCAAACATGATAACAAGAAATACGCAGAAACAATATATGCATCTGTCCCTGGATTTAAACACATGGGAGACAACAGGCGAAACCAGGAAATCACTATTTGCTGAGTTCACCTGGATCATCTGATTGCAGGATCCTATCTTGGGAGGACATAGAAATTAAAACGTATAAAACTGCTGCAAATCACGTACAACATTGTCAGCAACTACAAGTTGTAGCTGGGTGAATGGAAGAAAGACTTCTAGTCATCAATCCCGTTTTCCCTGCACCTGCAGTCTCCACGTGTCACTAAAGAACTAACAAAAGACAACTCCAGAGCATTACCTGGGGGGCACTGTCCCTTTCTCTTCCTCTTCCTCATCATCATTTTGACTTTCTGTAAATAAATTCAGAGAACCAGGTCACATTAAGAAAATCACTTCACATATGACCAAATCAGTATTTACTCATAGCACAAGCACAGAATCGTCCGCACGGCAAGAACACAAATTCTGACAGGAAGATTCTAGGGTGCCCTAGATGAAGCCTGGTGAGTAGATGAACCTGCTTTCCAGATGCACAGGCCAAAATCTCCCTGTACAGGAGGACCATAGTGCTATATTCTCTGCCTGAGTCGACGCAAAGTTAAACC
>NW_022439315.1:0-9944 GCF_009761245.1 Sapajus apella
GCTCACTCTGCTCCAAGGAACTGAACTTGGACTTGTACTGGGACAGGCGGGGGTGTGGGGCAGCTGTGCTGTTCAGATCTTGAGACACAGAAAAGCTACCAGCCAGGGCTCGGCTCAACTCTTCCATCTTTCCTACAAAGGAAAATGTAAGAAAACAGTTCATTCATTTCATATCATCTCCTGTATACAGGCAGTTATGATATGATGGCCACATTCCTCAAAAAAAAACCTTAATGCAAAATCATAATTGTTTCCATGAGAAAAGGAAGTTTAAGGCTAAATGAGTCATATATTAGCAGTAACATTATTTTCCTACAGATATTTTATTTATTTATTTTGGGGGGGGGACAGGGTCTCTCTTTGTCACCCAGGCTGGAGAGCAGCAGTGCAATTACAGCTCACTGTTGCTTCAATCTCCTGGGCCCAAGCGATCCTCCCACCTCAGCTTCCCCAGTAGCTGGGACCACGGTGTGCACCACCACATCCAGCCAATTTTAAAATTTATTACTACAGACAGGATCTCCCTACATTACCGAGGCTAGTCTTGAACTCTCAGACTCAAGCAATCCTCCCTACTCAGCCTTCCAAAATGCTGGGATTATAGGTGTGAGTTACTCTGCCTAGCCTTTTCTGCATAGTTCCTCTATAGTTTCCTAAACACCCATCACTCAGTAACCAATATAACTATGAAGCTTATTCAATTGGTGGTTTAATTCTCAACTATGTGCCAACTCATATTATTAAAATTTAGCTCCAGAGGAAACAGTGGTTCTAGGGTCCCTAGAGGAAGAAAAGAGGAGTCAAAAACCCCAAACTCTGGCCAGGAAGGGTGACTCATGACTGTAATTCCAGCACTTTGGGAGGCCAAGGCAGGAGGATCACTTGAGGCCAGGAGTTCAAGACCAACCTGGACAACGTAGTGTGACTCTGTCTCTACTTCTTAAATAAAAAATAAAAAATTATTTTAAAATATAGTTCATTTAAAAAAAAAAAAAAAAACACAACAATTAGGCCGGGTGTGGTGGCTCATACCTGTAATCCCAGCACTTTGGGAGGTTGAGGTGGGCAAATCACGAGGTCAGGAGTTTGAGACCAGCCTGGCCAACATGGTGAAACCCCATCTCTACTAAAAAAACATACAAAATTCGCTGGGTGTGGTGGCAGGTGCCTGTAATCCCAGCTACTCAGGAGGATGAGCCAGGAGAATGGCTTGAACCAAAGAGGCAGAGGTTGCAGTGAGCCAAGATCGCGCTACTGCACTCCAGCCCAGGGGACAGTAGGAGACACCATCTCAAAAAACAAACAAAAAACTAAATCTGGCTGTTACTTCCTCATTTGTTTTGGTTTTGGGTGGGCAGAAAGGTGGTTTCAGGGCCATTTATGTGGGACTCACTTGGAAAAGAGCTAGGTCGTGGAAGGCTGTCTGACAAGTAACGCCAGTGCTCCAGCAGTGTGAAGAGCTTACGTAAAGTACATTAGGGAACAAGACAGGCATGGATGGATGTCATTTTGAAAATGGACCCTAAAGAATGAGAGTGGGGAAAAGGGTGAATTCACACTCCTGAGAGCCTTAGACAGTAAGAAAACAGGAACATTTGGGAGAAATCTGACTGGCACTGCTGGACTGGCCCAACCTTCTGGTTCTAGTGTAAGCCGGGGGCACCTCCAGTGCTTCACCTCCATCCCACGCCAGGTCCAGTGCGCTGAGCACCAAAATCAACAGGTTCGTTCTAGAGCCTTCGCAGTGAAAATACAACTCCAGTGAGTTACTTTCCATTGCACAAGTGAAGTCAGATCTTTTTCTTGATTTGAAACATTACATTTTGTTTAATGTCAAGGAACTTAAAAATCATGGTTTGCCAGGCGCCGTTGTGCTCACCTGTAGTCCCAAATACTCTGGAGACTGAGACAGGAGGTTCACTAGAGCCCAGGAGTTTGAAGCCAGCCTGACCTTTTATTCTATCTGTAGAAAGAAAAAAAAGTGTGGCTAAACACACATATCATGAAATCACCATCGAAACCATTTTTAGGTGTACAGCTCTGTAAAGTTAGGTATGTTCAACACTGTTGAGCAACCAATCTCCAGAACTCTTTTTATCTTGAATAACTGGACCTCTATACCTTTTAAACATGAAAGGAACTTTTTTAGTAGATAAGATTAGCATATTATCAGTTTGAAAGGTTCGTTCTAGAGCCTTCGCAGTGTTTTTAGTGAGAGAGGGTCTCACTTTCTCTCAGGCTGGAGTGCAGCGGCGTGATCTTGACTCACTGAAGCCTCTGCCTCCCGGGTTCAAGTGATTCTTCTGCCTCAGCCTCCTGAGTAGCTGGGATTACAGGCATGCACCACCATGCCTGGATAATTTTTATATTTTCGGTAGAGAAGGGGTTTCATCACGTTGGCCTGGTTTGTCTGAAACTCCTGATCTCAAGCGATCTGCCTGCCTTGGCCTCCCAAAGTGCTGGGATGACAAGCATAAGCCACCGCCCCAGGCCTGAGACGTTGCCAAACAGGGGTTGCCATTCCTGAGAGGCCTCGTGATGGGTGCTTGCGATCCATATGGTATGCTACTAAAATCTTCATAATGGTATGCTTTCCTCTCTACTTTTCTCTACTTCTGTGTAAGTTTGAAAGCTTTCATAATAAAAACTTTTTAAAAAGTCATTATGTCTCCAGTTCATCACCAAAGTAATGACCGAATCGAAAGCACCTTTATTAGGTGTATCATACTATATCTTGGTGTGGGCTCCCGCTCTGCAAGAATCACAAAATCTTTGAAACGGACGTCCTGGATACAGGGGCGGTTCCTTTACCCTCCTTCACGGCGGTTCTTGGCGGGCTCCTGCTGCTTCAACCTTTTCCTAGGACCGTGCTGCCTCCAAGTGTTCGGGCCTTAGCCCAGCTGGTCTTATTCTCCACCAGGATCCTCCTCTCCACTCCCTAAAGTCCGACCCGCCCAGGACCTGCCCCTGCTCCACCCTCCCTCCCAGTCTGGCCCCCTCCCTCATCCGTTCCCGCTCCGCCTTCGCGTCTCCGGCTCCTGCACTCCGGCCTGGCGACCCCTGGGTCCGCATCCCGGCGGCCTCCGCGTCTCCCTGCCCCCGCTACCGGGCTCCCGCCCCGGGGACGCTCTCTGTTCCACCCGGCTGTGCGCGCCGCCACCGCCCCGCACTGCCTTCTTCTAGGCCTGGGGTCATCTAGGCCACGCACGATTCGCCCCTGCCCCACAAAAGTCCCTGAGGGGTCCTGGCCGGGCAGGACCGAGTAGAAGAACGGAAACGCTCCCGAAAGGAGGCCCCGGCCCGGCTCTATCCCTCCAGACGGTGCCGCGGGAGCCAGAGTCCGGGCCGGCCAGAGGGAGTCACAGCCCGGCGCCGAGAGGCAATTCAGGAGCTAGCGGGGACCGGGCTCGCGCCCAGGGACTCACCCAGACCGAGGGGACCGTCGCGCGCGCCGCCGCCGCCACCGGGGCCGACCCATCACCTGCCTCGGGAGAGCTGGGCCCGCCCCCTCGGCGGCGGCCGCACCGCTGGGCCCACAGGCCTCGCGCCCGGAGTTTCCGGCTCCTCCGCCCTTGCGAACGCCGGGAGTTCCGTAGCCTGCAGGCCGTTACTTCCGCCTTCAGCAGCTGGGGCGTTTCCCATCCGCTAGGGCGGGGCGCCTCCTGCATTGGCTTTGCGCTGTCCCGGACCCTTCCTGCAAGGTGACCGGCCAGGCCGAGGCCTCCCTCCTGGGCACAAGCTTTTCGGGGCTCCTTTCACGGACGGGAGGAGGCCGATCTTGCGGCCCGGCATTCAAGGCCCTGGGTCCTGCCGCCTCCTGCGGATCCTCCCGGGCCTTAGGGCTGCACCCAGAGTCCCCTTCTCCTCCTGCGCCCGCGCTCCTAAACGGGCAGTGCCAGATTCCTGGATTACCTCTCCGAACCCCTGGCACCGCGTCAGACACAGACCTGCGCTCCCCGCCTGCCCTGAGAAAACCAGGTACACACCTGGATCGCTGCCCGTTTGCTGGCTTTGCGAGCTGCTTTCCTACTCGGCTGCGGGCTGGGGAATGGCAGCGTCCTGGCTTGATCCCTACTCGGGTAGCCAGCGTCCAGCACGAGGGATGGCGCTCAGTAGACCCTGGGTGAAGGAAGGATTGACCTGGTGCAAGAGATCAGGGGAAGCGGCAGAGATTCGGGAGATTCGGTCCCACCAGGGTGTAGCCTCTGCAGGGCGCGACCGCTGAGAGTACAGTTTTAAAACAGTATTTATTGAATGCTTATGTTCAGCCACACACTGCTTCACACCCATCATCTCGTTTAATTTTTTTCCCTTTTGTAAGGCAGCAGATATTAAATCTCTTTTAATCATGACATGAGGAAGTACACACTGTGAAGCTCAGAGAGGTTAAATAATTTGGCCAAAGTCACACAGCTTTTGAGGAAAATATTTGAATTTGCTGAATGTTTGATGTATAGAGAAGTTGACTACTAATATATTACTGAAGCAAAGTTGGCACATTTTGAGTCCACGGAATGCTAAGATGTGGACTTGTGTATTTTATGCATATTACACCATACATTCAGATTAAAAAGAAAAGGAAATTAGGCTGACGAAAGGTTATTACTAGAGTGATAAAAAGGGTGTTGGGGCCCTGGAAGGCCAATTTTTTTTTTGGACCTGAGATTTTCTTTAGGTGGCTCTTTCAGTGGCCAGGCTGAGCAAAACTGTGAACTAGGGTGTTTATTTTCTGCATCCACAAATAACAGCTCATGTCTGCCTGATTTCTGAGATTCACAAAACAGAGAAGCCCACGGCCTGACTTCACTAGGGAATCTTGACACCCAGGATATTACGTATTTTGTGTCCAAACCACCATCCATTACAACCGTGGAGGGCACATGTAATGGTCAGGACTGCACAGAAAGGAACAGAGACCCTAAACGTTGGAGGAAAATAGACTGAGATTGAGAAAGAAGTTCCCAAATTCATGCACGGAGGTCCAGGAGAAAGGTTCCAGATCCTCACTCACACCTAGCTGAATAACTTCCCACATCGCTGAAAAAACAAAACCAGGCCAGGCACAGTGGCTCGTGCCTGTAATCCCTGCACTGCGAGAGGCCAAGGTGGACGCAGCCATGAGTTTGAGCCAGGCTGGGCAACATTACAAAAACCCATCTCTTTAAAAAAAAAAAAAAAATACCCAGGCCTAGTAGCACGAGTCATGGTCCCAGCTACCTGGAAGGCTGAGGTGGGAGGATCACTTGAGCCCAGGAAGTCAAGGCTGCAGTGAGCTGTGATCCTGCCACTGCACTCAGCCTGGAGACCCTGTCTCAAAACAAACAAAAATCAGAGCACCTGGCCCAGGGGTTCATTAAGAGCCACTGGATGTTTCAGAAGGGGCTGTCTCTGGAATCTCAGTTTCAGAATGTGAGCCACATACACACACTGTGCCTAGTATCTTTAAATCAATTCATTTAAGAAAAAAAAAAAGCCTGACTACATTTATTTAAAAGGGCAACATCATAGCATTACTTTACATCAATCAGTTCCCACTTTATTAGAAGGTATCTATAAAATAAATACAGTGGAAATGTTTTAGGTTGGTGCAAAAGTAATTGCAGTTTTTGCCATTAAAATTAATGGCACCGGGATAGGCACGGTGGCTCACGCCTGTAATTCCAGCACTTTGGGAGGCTGAGTTGGCTGGATCACGAGGTCAAGAGATCGAGACCATCCTGACCAACATGGTGAAACCCTGTCTCTACTAAAAAAATTAGCTAGGCATGGTGGTGCACGTCTGTAATCCCAGCTACTCAGGAGGTTGAGGCAGGAGAATCCCTTGAACCTGGGAGGTGGAGATTGCAGTGAGCTGAGATTGAGCTACTGCATCCAGCCTGGTGACAGAGCAAGACTCTGTCTTAAAAAAAAAAAAAAAAAAAAATTAATGGCACCAACCTAACACAATCGTGCTAGATATGAATGCAGGAAGCTGAAAGTCTGGGCACTTTGTAAAAATCAGAGATTAGCAAGTGTTGAAGGGATAGTCACATTAATAGAATTTTTCTTTGATGTAATCAGAAAAATTCAAAGAGGACAGAGAAGGGAAGAACCACTTTCTCACTCTATTATTCAATGTCATTTTAAGTGGAATCTGTGTGCCCCTTAAAATCTGGTGGGCTGGGCACGGTGGCTAACGCCTGTAATCCCAACACTCTGGGATGCCAAGGCAGGCAGATCACCTGACCAACAGCCTGACCAGCATGGAGAAACCCCATCTCTACTAAAAATACAAAATTAGCCAGGCGTGGTAGCACATGCCTGTAAGCCCAGCTACTGGAGAGGCTGAGGCAGGAGAATCTCTTGAACTCGGGAGGTGGAGGTTATGGTGAGCTGAGATCGCACCATTGCACTCCAGCCTGGGCAACAAGAGTGAAACTCTGTCTCAAAAAAAAAAAAAAAAATCATCTGGTGACCAGATGCAATGGCTCATGCTTATAATCCCAGCACTTTGGGAGGCTGAGGTGGGCAGAGCACTTGAGGTTGGGAGTTTGAGACCTGCCTGACCAACATGGAGAAACCCCGAATCTACTAAAAATACAAAATTAGCTGGGCATGGTGGGGCATGCCTGTAATCCCAGTTACTCGGGATGCTGAGGCAGGAGAATTGCTTGAACCCTGGAGGTGGAGGTTGAGGTGAGCAGAGACCACGCCATTGCACTCCAGCCTAGGCAACAAGACGAAAACTCTGTCTAAAAAAAAAAAAAAAAAAAAAAAAAAAATCTTCTGATTGCCCATGGGCAGAAGCCTTACCTAGAAAAGAGGAAGTTGAGAGCAGAAAGGTGTTCAGCCCAGAGGGGAAGTGGAGGGAGGTAAGATCATAGAGGCAGCTGGGACACAGGGGCAGGTGAGGGCCTGCAGGCCACGGTAGGGAGTTTGGATTTTACCTCCATTGCTGATGAGGGCTTTTGTTTGCTTGTTTGTTTGAGACTGAGTCTTGCTCTGTCACCCTGGCTGGAGTATAATGGCACAATCTCAGCTCACTGCAACCTCCATCTCCCTGGTTGAAGCAATACCTCAGCCGCTTCCCAAGTAGCTGGGATTACAGGTGTGTGCCACCATGACCAGCTAATTTATATGTGTGTGTGTGTGTGTGTGTTCGTATTTTTTTTTTTTAGACGGAGTCTCGCTCTGTCAGGCTGGAGTGTAGTGGTGTGATCCCAGTTCACTGCAACCTCTGCCTCCCAGGTTCAAGCCATTCTCATGCCTCAGCCTCCTGAGTAGCTGAGACTACAGGCACATGCCACCACACCTGGCTAATTTTTGTATTTTTAGTAGAGGCGGGGTTTCACCATGGTGGCCAGGCTGGTCTCAAATTCCTGATCTCAGGTGATCTACCCTCCTTGGCCTCCCAAAGTGCTGGGATTACAGGAGTGAGCCACCATGCCTGGCCACAGATGAGGGTTTTAAACAGTTATGAGATAGATGATGTCAGCTTTAGTGAGCTCACACTGGCTACTTGGAAGAGAACTGAATGTAGCCAACCACGTGTGGAGGCCTGGAAGCCAGTGAGCAGGGGCATTGCATGAAAGTATGGTGGATGTGATAGTAAATAGCTGGATTAAAATATAATCTAGAAATAAAACCTGGATCACTTATTGCTCTTTTTATTGAGATGGAGTCTTACTCTGTTGCTCAGGCTAGAGTGCAATGGCACGATCACAGCTCACTGCAGCCTCAATCACCTGGGCTCAAATGATCCTCCCACCTCAGCCTCTCAAGTAGCTGGAACTACAGGTGTGTGCCATTACACCCAGATTATTTACTTATTTTGAGATGGAATCTCACTCCATCACCCAGGCTGGAGTGAAATGGTGCAATCTTGGCTCACTGCAACCTCTGCCTCCCAGGTTCAAGTGATTCTCCTGCCTCAGCCTCCTGAGTAGCTAGGATTACAGGTGACTGCCACCACATATGGCTAACTTTTTGTATTTTTAGTAGAGCCAGAGTTTCACCATGTTGGTTAGGCTGATATCAAACTCCTGACCTCATGATCCGCCCACCTTGGCCTCCCAAAGTGCTGGGATTACAGGCGTTAGCCACTGCACCCAACCTGATAATTTATTTTTTGATATTTAGCATAGCTAAACCCAGGCTAGGTTTAGCTATGCTACCCAGGCTGGTCTTGAACTCCTGGTCTCAAGAGATCTTGCTGCCTTGGTTTCTCAAAGTGCTGGGATTACAGGTGTAAGCCATCATGACTGGCCAGTTTATTACTCTTAAAATAGGGGAAATTGGCAAGAATTATACGTGTGTCCTAGTATAGTCCCCAGCCAAGATTTTTCCCCTTGTGATTTATTAGCTCTGACAAAAAATAGAAAAGGGGGCTGAGCACAGTGACTCATGCCTATAATCCCAGCACTTGGGGGAGCTGAGGCAGGTGGATCATGAGGTCGGGAGTTCAAGACCAGCCTGACCAATATGGTGAAACCTCATTTCTACTAAAAAGATACAAAAATTAGCTGGGCATGATGGTGTGCAACTGTAGTCCTAGCTACTTGGGAGGCTGAAGCAGGAGAATCGCTTGGATCTGAAAGGCAGAAGTTGCAATGAAGCCAAGATCGCACCGCTGCACTCCAGCCTGGGTGACAGAGCGAGACTCCGTATCAAAAAAAGAAAGAAAGAAAAATAGAAAAGGAACAAATCCCTCCCTATATAAATCGATGTTGTTAAAGCAAGGCCATGCACCATTTAAGTCACTTTGAGGACCACTGCTTCTCATTGGCCACTTGGAGACACCTTGCAGGACAGTAAAGAAGCCAGTTGTACCTGGGCACGGTGGCTCACAACTTCAATCCCAGCACTTTGGGAGGCCAAGGCAGGTAAATCATGAGGTCAGGAGTTCAAGACCAGCCTGGACAATATGGTAAAGCCCCATCTCTGCTAAAAATGCAAAAATTAGCCAGGCATAGTGGCACACACTTGTAGTCCCAACTAGTTGGGAGGCTGCGACAGGAGAATTGCTTGAACCCGGGAGGTGGAGGTTGCGGTGAGCTGAGATCGTCCCACTGCACTCCAGCCTTGGTGACAAAGTGAGACAAGAAGAAGGAGACAGAGAAGCAGCAGCAGCAGCAGCTAGAAGGGAGAAGCAGACGCGAAAAGGTGGCAAAGTCAGGCATCAAAAGGGGTCACAGGAGCCAGGGTGCAGAAACTGCAGGCACAGGGGATCCTAAATCTCCAGGGAGCCAAACCTCTTTCCTACTCTCACCCCATCCCGAGGTCCCTGAGCCCCAGTTCTGGGTGAGAGGAATCATGAGAGTGGTTAAGGGTTAAGGACTGGGCTCTGGAGCTAGATGGCCTAGATCCAAATCCAGACTCAGCTACCTGCTGGCACGGTGGCCTGGGTGTGTTCTTTCACCTTCTCTGCTCAGTTACCCCTCTGTAAGATGTGGTTAACTATGGCACCTACCTCATAACCTCATAAGGTTGTTACAGGGTTTCAGTGAGCTAGTCTAGGTGAGGCGATCGGAATAGTACCTGGCAAAGAGTAAGTCCTTCAAAGTGCTGTTTTGTTAGTCTTTCCCTTGCCATACAATAATTTCTCCGTGACTGATTTACTTATAGCTACAATAAATAAACTGATGCCTACTTAGGTGAGCCCAAGGGAGTCTCTTCCCTGCAGACAAAAGTGCTTGCCCAGACTTGAGGGGAAATAGTTTGCCCAGGTCAGGTACAGGCAGAGGGTGATTGGGTGAAGATTTTAATCTAGGCCTTCAGCCCTTATGGACTCCAAAACCCCTGATTTTTTTTTTTTTTTTTTAGACAGAGTTTTGCTCTTGTTGCCAAGGCTGCCTTTCCATGCAGGTAAGCAGCCTGGCCCCAGATAGCGGGGAAATGTCCTTTACAAACTGCCCAGGAACTTCGAAGTTGGGACACCTTCTTGGATTTTTTTTTTTTTTTTTTTT
>NW_022439316.1:0-9944 GCF_009761245.1 Sapajus apella
ACATGTTTGTTAGCTCCATAAATGTCTTCTTTTGAGAAGTGTCTGTTCATGTCCCCTCACTTTTCAATAGGATTTTTTGTAAATTTGTTTTTCTTGTAAATTTGTTTAAGTTACTGGTAAATTTGTTTAAGATTCTGGTTATTAGACCTTTGTTGGATAGATAGTTTGCAAAAATTTTCTCCCATTCTGTACATTGCCTGTTAGATCCCATTTGTCAATTTTTGCTTGACAAAACAACAAGCAATTGCAACAAGCAATTGTTTTTGAAGTTTTCATCATGAAATCTTTGCCAGTGCATATATTCTGAATGATATTGTCTAGATTTTCTTCTAGTGTTATACAGTTTTGAGCTTTACATTCAAGTCTTTAATCCATCTTGAGTTAATTTTTGTATAAGGTGTAAGGAAGGGGTCCAATTTCAATTTTTTGCAATGGCAAGCCAGTTCTTCTAGTACCATTTATTAAATAGGAAGTTCTTTCCCCATGGCTTGTGTTGCCAGGTTTGTCAAAGGTCAGATGGTTGTATATGTGTTGTCTTATTTCCGAGTTCTCTATTCTGTTCCATTGGTCTATGTGTTTGTTTTTGTACCTGTGCCATGCTGTTTTGGTTACTGTAGGCTTATAATATAGTTTGAAGTCAGGTAGTGTGATGCCTCTACCTTTGTTTTTTTGCTTAGGATTGTCTTGACTATTCAGGCTCTTCTTTGGTTCCACATGAAATTTAAAGTAGTTTTCTTTCTAATTTTGTGAAGAAGGTGAATGGTAATTTAATGTGAATGGCATTAAATCTATACATTGCTTTGGGTAGTATGGCCATTTTCACAATATTGATTCTTTGTATCCATGAGAAGAGAATGGTTTTTCCATTTGTTTCTGTTCTCGTCGATTTCCTTGAGCAGGGGTTTTTACTTCTTGAAGAGGTCCTTCACTTCCCTTGTTAGTTATATTCATAGGTATTTTATTCTCTTTGTAGCAATTGGGAATAGGAGTTCATTTGTGATTTGGCTCTCTGCTTGTCTATTGTTGGTATATAGGAATGCTTGTGATTTTTGCACACTGATTTTGTGTGCTGAGACTTTGCTGAAGTTGCTTATCAGCTTAAGAAGCTTTTGGACTGTGAGGATGGAGTTTTGTAGATATAGGATCATGTCATCTGCAAATAGAGACAGTTTGACTCCTCTCTCCCTATTTGAATACCCTTTATTTCTTTCCTTGCCTGAATGCCCTGGCCAGAACTGCCAAGACTATGCTGAATAGGAGTGGTGAGAGAGAGCATCTATGTCTTATGCCGATTTTCAAGGGAAATGCTACCAGCTTTTGCCTATTCAGTAGGATATTGGCTGTGGGTTTGTCCTAAACAGCTCTTATTATTTTGAGGTATGTTCCATCAATACCTAGTTTGTTGAGAGTTTGTTTTGTAGTGGCTGGTAATGGTTTTTTCTTTCCACATTTACTACTTTTTTCAGGAGCTCTTGCGAGGCAGGCCTGCTGGTGTGAAAGTCCCACAGATTTTGCTTCTCTGAAAAGGACTTTATTTCTCCTCCACTTACAAAGTTTAGTTTGTCTGGGTATGAAATCCTGGGTTGGAAATTATTTTCTTTAAGAACGTTGAATGCTGGTCCCTAATCTCTTCTGGCCTGTAGGATTTCTGTTGAGAGGTCTGCTATTACTCTGATGGTCTTCCATTTGTAGGTGACTTGGCCTTTCTCTCTGGCTGCCCTTAACATTTTTTAATTCATTTGACCTTGGAGAATCTGATGATTATGGGTCTTGCAGTTGGTAATATCTTGGACTATCTTACTGAGGTTCTTAGAGTTTCCTGAATTTGAATGTTGACCTGCCTTGCTAGGTTGGGGAAGTTCTGGATGTCATCCTGAAGTATGTTTTCCAATTTGGTTCCATTCTCACCATCTCTTTCGGGTACCCCAATCAGTCATAGATTCAGTCTTTTTTACATAATCCAATTGTTCTTGGAAGTTTTGTTCATTCCTTTTCATTCTTTTGTCTCTAATCTTGTCTGCCTGTCTTATTCCATCAGGATAATCTTCCAGCTCTGATATTCTTTCTTTCCTCTGCTTGGTCCATTTGGCTATTGATACTTGTGATTGTATTATGAAATTCTTGTGCTGTGTCTTTTAGCTTTATCACGTCATTTATGTTCCTCTCTAAACTGGTTATTCTGGTTAAAAGCTCCTGTAACATTTTGTCATGGTTCTTAGCCTCTTTGCCTTGGGGTAGAACATACTCATTAGCTCAGTGAAGTTCATTTTACCCACTTTCTGAAGGCTACTTCATCCAGTTCATCCATCACAGTCTCAGCCCAGTCTGGCCCCTTGCTGGAGAGGTGTTGTGATCATCTGGAGGAGAAGAGGAATTCTGGCTTTTGAGTTTTCAGTGTGCTTTTTCATTGATTCTTCTCATCTTCCCAAGTTTATCTACTTTTGATCTTTGAGGCTGCTGACCTTTGGATAGGGTTTTCATGGGATTTTTAAAAATTGATGTTGTTGCTGTTGCTTTGTTTGTTTTTCTTTTAACAGTCAGGCACCTCTTCTATAGGGCTGCTGCAGTTTGCTGGGAGGGGCACTCTAGACCCTATTTGCCTGGATCCCTCCCACACCTGGAGGTGTCACCAATGGAGACTGCAGAACAGCAAAGATAGCTGCTTGCTCCTTCCTCTGGGAGCTCCATTCCAGAGAGGCACGAGCCTGATGCCAGCAGGAATGCTCCTGTATAAGGTGTCTGGCAACCCCTGTTGTGGGGTCTCAGTCAGGAGGCATAAGATCAGGGACCTGCTTAATGAAGCACTCTGGCTGCCCCTTGGTGGTTGGGGAGCTCTGCACTGGGGGAATCCCACTTGTCTCAACTGCCCCAATTCCTCAGAGCCAGTAAGGGAAAAGACTGAGTCCACTCAGATTCCTCAGAGCCAGCAAGGGAAAAGACTAAGTTCACTGATCTGTGGAGACCCCAGCTGCTTCTTCTGGCAGGGCCTCCATCCCAGGGAAACTAGAGTTCTGTCCCTAAACCCATGGCATTAGTTGCTGAAATTCCCAGACCCTGCCTGGTGAGGAGGGATGGATCCTCAAACCTAAAGAGGCAATCTGGCCACAGTCTGTCACAGCTGCTGTGCTGCACTGTGGAGAATTTCTCCTGGGTCCAAATCACCCAGTCTCCTCAAATCCAGCAGGGGAAAATGGCAAACTGGAGCTGCAGTGATGGCTGCTGTCCATTCCCTCAGATCAGTTTTCTTAGGCAGCAGGCATCCACAGTGATGACAGCCAGCTCTCCCCCCAGGAACTTGGTAGTCTTAGGCAATCTTCAGCCAAGAAGCTACCAAGAATCTGCACAGCTCTGTGCTTCGGACCCAAGGCACTGGTGGCATGAGCTCACAGGGAATCTCCTGATGCAGAGGTTGCACAGATCCATAGAAAACACATGGTTTTCTGGGTGAGGTAGCACAATTACTCACCATTTCTCTGACTGGGGGTGGGAGATCCCCCTCCCCCATGCAGCTACTGAGTGGACTGTTGCTCTACCCTGCTTTTTCCTGCTCTCTTGGGTTGTATCAACCTTGTTTTCTGTCCCAACGAGATAGCCTAGATACCTTAGTTGCTAGTGCAGGATTCACTCACTGGTTTCATTCTTCTCAGTGGGAGCCTCCAACTGTAGCTGACTGTAGTCCAGTATTTTTTCAAGATTGAATCCATAAACTAAAAATGCTGAAGGACAACAGCATTATGTCTATAGACAAGGGAACATATGATAATATATAACTAAAGATGGAGAAGTTACCAATGACACTTCTCCATCTCCAGACTTTGAGTGAAAGTCATAAAGCACATTTTATGCTTAGAAGAACAGAATATTCAATGCAATCTAATTTTGAAGCCATAGGGTTCTGTCTTTAAAAACTCTAACCTTATTTTACATCAGAACGGCATATGGTTTAAAAGTAATTATACATCTTAATGAACATGAATCTTTCCTATTAGCAAACTATGCTGAACAAATATTTTTAAATATTTACTCTGGATATATTACTGTTATGCCACAATAGTGTGGGTGTTTAATGAAATGAAAATCGGTATGGTTTTGTTGCTAAGAGTAGAAAACACTATGTATCTGTGTACATATATAGACACGTACGTGTATATGCATGCAGGTACATATATAAAAATGTATATATACATAGTATACACATGTATATATACATAGTATACACATGTATGTAATAATTTGATATAGAAAATAAGATGAGAAATATAAATTTGAAAACAAGATAAAACCATTGAAGCTTCACTTCAACATTTGTAACACAGAATCAGATCTCACATGCACTTATTTTGGATCTTTTCCAAAAGAATTAGGACACAAAAAAAGCTCATTTTACCAGAGTATTTTTTAAAGTAGGGATCATTAATGAGCACCAAGGACTGCCCTGGTGAGGGTTTTCATTGTGTTTCTGAAGATGCAAAGTCATATTGTTGTTGTCCCCACCTATCTTTGCGACTTTTCTCCAAATAGCCCTTTTGAGCCGTAAATTGGAGCTATCACATCATGCTGTGTGTTACTAAGTTCAAGTCTTCATCTGCTGCTTTAAAGCCATTACCTGGGCACCTTGGATGGACTCATTTCTCCAATTTCTACATACTCGATATCTGTTTTCTCTTCTCTTCTCTTCTCTTCCCTTCCCTTCCCTTCCATTCCCTTCCTTCCCTTCCCTTCCCTTCCCTTCCCTTCCCTTCCCTTCCCTTCCCTTCCCTTCTCTTCTCTTCTCTTCTTCTCTTCTCTTCTTCTCTCTCTTCCCTTCTCTTGTCTTCTCTTTTCTTCTCTTCTTTTCTCCTCTCCTCTTCTCTTTCTTTCTTTCCTTCTTTCTTTCTCTCTCTTTTTCTCTCTTTCTTTTCTTTTTTTCTTTTTCTCTCTTTTTTTTCTGAGACATGTTTTTTTTTCTGATACAGGGTTTTGCTCTGTTCCTCTAGCTGTAGTGCAGTGGCATGATCATGGCTCAGTGCAGTCTCAAACTCCTGGGCTCAAGTGTTCCTCTTGTATCAGCCTTCTGAGTAGCTGGGGCTACAGGCATATACTACCATGCCCAGCTAATTTTTTCAGTTTTTAGTAGAGATGAGGTCTCTCTGTGTTGCTGAGGCTGGACTCAAACTCCTGAGCTCAAGCGATTGTCTTGCCTTGGCCTCCTAAAATGCAGGGATTACAGGCATGAGCCACTACACCTGGCCTCAATTTTTCTTTTATAGCTACTCCATAGGAGCCTAGAAACTACTAGAAAAGTTCAAGACATCATCAATTGATTTCACAGAAATCTATTAAACACTTGTACTCCCTGAGATACAGGAGATAAAAGCAATAAGATGGACCGGGTGCAGTGGCTCATGCCTGTAATCCCAGCACTTTGGGAGGCTGAGGTGAGTGGATCACGAGGTCAGGAGTTTGAGACCATCCTGGCTAGCACCATGAAACCTCGTCTCTACTAACAATACAAAAAAATTAGCCAGGTGTGGTGGCACACGCCTGTAGTCCCATCTGCTTGGGAGGCTGAGTCGAGAATCACTTGAACCCAGGTGGCAGATATTGCAGTGAACAGAGATAGTGCCGTGGCACTCCAGCCTGGTGACAGGGTGAGACTGTGGAAGAAAAGAAAAGAAAAGGAAAGAGAGAGAAAGAAAGAAAGAAAAAGAAAGAGAGGAAAGAAAGAAAAAAGAAAGAAAGAGAGAGAGAGAAAGAAAGAAAGAAACAAACACATGGTTATACACTTAAGGGGTGTTAACATAGCCCCTTTAAAAGGTTGTGATGTGATTAAAACGTTGTGATGGGTGATGTGGCTGTACAAAAATTGCTGGGAGAACCAAGTAAGGGTGCATCTAAACTCTGCAGAGAATAAGGAAGGCTTTCTGTAGAAGAAACATTCAGAAAATCTTAGTCTTAGAAAATGTGGAAGAGTTTCTTAGGTGAAGAGGTAGAAAAAAGATATTTCCATCCAGAGAGACCACAGTTACTCAGACCCAAAGATAAAAAAGACCTTAATTAGATTGTAAATCATAGGAAGTCTGTACATTTGGAGATGAGAGTACATGGGGACACATGTTTTTGTATACAAAATAGGCTAGGGGAAGAGCATTGGAGGTGTCTGTTAAAAAGTGTAGAAGACTAAGGAGTCTGGACTCATGTATAAACAGTGGCATTTAGAAACTCAACGATTACGATCCATCTGGGGAAATATTCAAGGGGTTTATAAACTGGAATGGAAAATGAAATACTTCTTTCTTTCAATGATTGTTATGTAGTAAAATTTAGCTTTTCCCTCAATTAGGAATGTAGCTCACAAGTCACAGTGGTACTAGAAGGGCCTGTGACTTTATCACCAGGGAAAATCAGGTATTTTCATTTTGTATTACTGTTGCAGATACCTTAAAATAATATTTATGCTATTCATTTCTTCAAAATTTTGATAATTACAAAATCTATAGTTATTTTATGGGTTAATAAAAACACATTGAAGAATGCATTTTAATATAGTAAATATTTAACAACAATTTATTTGTGTCATATGCATATTACTTTATAATTTTTCAAACAATATTCTGAGAAGGGTGCATATGCTTATTCAGCTGCCAAAGAATCTACAGTACAAAAAAGGTTAAGATCTCTGCATTAGAGATATTTTAGAGACTGGATTTTCTGTTTAGAAATAAATCCGGCAACATTGCAGAATACAAAGAAGTTGTGAAGATGAAGACTCTAGTTAGGATGCTGAAGTTACAGTGTAGATGAGCAATAATAAGGGATACATGGAAGTGTGAAAATAAGAGTTGAGAATAAGAAAGCTGTGGGAAGAAGTGGGGAAGAGAAGATGAGGCAGTGAACACAGCAGGTACAAAGCTCTGAAGTGGGCAAGAGCTAGCTGAGTTCTAAGAATCAAAAGCAGGGCAGTGTGGTTAGAAGGTGGAGAGCAGAATGGGGAGTTTACTAGGCCCTTGCCAGGTCAGATATGACCCTATGAAATGAAACAAGTTACATGTTTTCAAAATATAATAGTGGGACAGACATTCTCATTCCAAAAGGGAGAAAGAAAGAAAAAGGAAAGGGTGACTAGTTTGAAGTAAATTCAAAACTCAACAGGGCAAACAACATTAAATCTGAAGGCACCAGAATAATCTTACTGGACTCAATGCCCCACCTCTTGAACATAGTGAGGCAGGGATTGGGCTTGCAAGTTTTCTTGTGGCCTTGCCCCATGCCCACACTGCAGCTCTCCTAGGTTGTAGTCATGCACCTCATGGCTCTCTCAGGCTGGACTTTTACACTAGTAGCTCCACCATTCTGGGATCCCAAGGGCAGTGCTGTTTTTACAACTTCTCTGGGCATTGCCTGAGTGGGTGATCTTTGCAGTGGCCCTGGTCCCAAGGCCCAAGGCACCAGCCTCTGCTGTTAATACCCAGAAAAACAGGGTCGGCAGTAGTCCCCCAGCAAACTTCAGCAGACCTACAACAGAGGAGCCTGATTGTTAAAAGGAAAACTAACAGGAATAGTATCAACATCAACAAAAGTGATATCCACACAGAAACCCCATTCAAAGGTTACCAGCAACAAAAACCAAAAATAGATAAATCCACAAAGGTGAGGAGAAACCAGCATAAAAAGTCTGAAAAGTTCAAAAACCAGAATGCGTCTTCTCCTCCAAAGGATCACAAATCCTCACCAGCAATGGAACAAAACTGGACAGAAAATGAGTTTGGTGAATTGACAGAAGTAAGTTCCAGAAGGTGGGTAATAGCAAACTCTTCCAAACATGTTCTAACCGAATGCAAGGAGGCTAAGAACCTTGAAAAAATGCTAAAGGAATTGCTAACTAGAATAACCAATTTAGAGAAGAACATAAATGACCTGATGGAGTTGAAAAACACACACTGGGGCCTTTCAGAGGGTACAGGGTAGGGGGTGGGAGAAGATCCAGAAAAAAATAACTAATGGGTGTTAGGCTTAATACCTGGGCAATGAAATATTCTGTATAACAAATCTCCACAAAGGTAAGCCCATCAGATTAACAACATATCTCTTGGCAGAAACCATAGAGCCAGAAGAGCATGGGGGCCAATATTCCACATTCTTAAAGAAAAGAATTTTCAACCCAGAATTTCATATCTTGCTAAACTAAGTTTCACAAGCAAAGGTGAAATAAAATCCTTTACAGGCAAGCAAATGCTGAAAGATCTTGTCACCACCAGGCATGCCTTACAAGCGCTCCTGAAGGAAGCACTAAGTATGAAAAGGAAAAACCAGTACCAGCCACTGCAAAAACATATTAAATTGTAAAGACTATCAATGCTATGAAGAAACTGCATCAATTAACAGGCAAAATAACCAGCTAGTATCATAATAGAAGGGTCAAATTCACACATAACAATATTAACCTTAGATGTAAACAGGCTAAATCTCACAATTAAAAGACTGACAAATTGGATAAAGCATCAAGACCCATCAGTGTGCTATATTCAGGATACCGATCTCAAATGCAAAGATACACAAGCTCAAAATGAAGGGATACAGGAATATTTATCATGCAAATGGAAAGCAATAAAAAGCAAGGGTTGCAATCCTAGTGTCTGATAAAACAGACTTTAAACCAACAAAGATCAAAACAGACAAAGAAGGACATTACATAATGGTAAAAGGATCAATGCAACAAGAAGAGATAACTACTTAGACTCCCACACAATAATAGTGAGAAAATTTAACACATCATTGTCAATATTAGACAGATCAATGAGACAGAAAATTAACAAGCATAGTTAGGACTTGAACTCAGCTCTGGACCAAGCAGACCTAATAGACATCTACAGAATGATTCACCCCAAATCAACAGAATATACATTCTTCTCAGAACCACATCACACTTATTCTAAAATTGACAACATAATTGGAAGTAAAACACTCCTCAGCAAGTGCAGAAGAATGGAAATCATAACAGTCTTTCAGATCATAGTGCAATCAAATTAGAATTCAGGATTAAGAAACTCACTCAAAACTGCACAACTACATAGAAACTGAACAACCAACTCCTGAATGACTACTCACTCGGTAAATAACAAAATTAAGGCAGAAATAAAGATGTTATTTGAAACCAATGAGAACAAAGACACAATGTACTAGAATCTCTGGGACACATTTAAGGTAGTGTGTAAAGGGAAATTTATAGCACTAAATGCCCACAAAAGAAAGCAGGAAAGGTCTAAAATTGACACTTTAACATCACAATTAAACAGACAAGAGAAGCAAGAGCAAACAAATTCAAAAGCTAGTAGAAAACAAGAAATAACAAAGATCAGAGCAGAACTGAAGGAGATAGAGCATGAAAAATACTTCAAAAATCAGTGAATCCAGAAGCTGTGTTTTTGAAAAGATCAACAAAATGGATAGACCACCAGCCAGACTAATAAAGAAGAAAAGAGAGAGGAATCAAATAAATGCAATAAAGAGGATATCACAGAAACACAAACTACCATCAGAGAATTCTATAAACAACTCTTTGCAAATAAACTAGAAAATTTAGAAGAAATGGATACATTCCTGGACACATACACCCTCCCAAGACTGAACCAGGAAGAAGTTGAATCCCTGAGTAGACCAATAACAAGTTCTGAAATTGAGGTAGTAAATAATAGCCTACCAACTAAAAAAAGACTAGGACCAGACAAATTCACAGCCAAATTTTACCAGAGGTACAAAGAAGAGCTGGTACCATTCCTTCTGAAACTATTCCAAACAATAGAAAGAGAGGGACTCTTCCCTAACTCATTTTATGAGTCCAGCATCATCCTGATACCAAAACCTGGCAGAAACACAACAAAAAAAGAACATTTCAGCCAAATATCCCTGATAAACATAAATGTGACTATCCGCAATAAAATACTGGCAAACTGAATCCAGCAGCA
>NW_022439317.1:0-9942 GCF_009761245.1 Sapajus apella
AGCCATGCTAGTTCTAGCTGCCTCTGTTCTGCTTGTGTGGGTGACCTGTAAGAGCTGGATCCTTGGCAAATGTAGCCCGGGAGGCACAGAAGCTTAAGGAGAACCCAGAGGAAGGCCGAGTGGATGTGGCTGTGGTTCTAGGCCAGCCACTGCCTCACAGGACTGGAGTGAGTCAGAAGATGAGCAGCAACAGTGTGTGCAAGCTGCAGGGTGGTTGCTGTATCTCTGCACCTCTCAGCTGCTGCGCAAGAATCTGTTTTGAGCCTTGCAAGTTGGAAACATAAAGGAAAGGAAATTCTGAGGAATGTAGTTCAGCTCAGCCAAGTTCAAACCATACAAAGCAGAATGAGCAGCTCAGGCTTTTAGATTTTGAGCTCAGGTTACATATAAGGAATCTAAAGGTTTCTGTGACTGCTCTAAAAGTGCAAATGTAATTCCCAATTTGTGGGTGAGATCATTGATTGGTAGGAATGGAATCCTGAATATTGGATTGGACGCATATTGTTAGATTCTGTTCAAACTGGAGACCTTAAATCTTTAAATGTTGCTCAGCTACCTTTGCGGGAGAAGCAGCCTTTCCAACCCTTCCCAGAGGAACTTAATCTCCCTTTGCCCGAAAAACCTGTAACTGGCCTCCCTTTGGGTAGTTGCCTTGTAAGGTACTGTCTTTCTGGGAATCTGCCCTGTAATCCTCCTTTCTTGTAATTCTGTGACTGGACTGTTATTGCGGCAGGCCCCAGAGAGTGAGGTAACTCACGAGAAAGGCATGCTACACTCCAAAAGATTGTATAGTTTTGCCACTATATAGTCAGGACCCTCGAGGAATGTGTGTGGCATTGGATCTTAGGAGTGTTGTATAATAGTGGAAGGAACATAAAGTTGGATCAGGCAGAATTTATTGATACGGGCTCACTAAGTAGAGCTACTGGATTCAGTGTTATAGTTCAATGAGTTAGGGCTCTGATGGTTGAGTTGATTGGCTGAGGCCCATCCTACAAGGTCTAATGCCTCAATTAGATTTTTTCTGGCCTAACAAGGAACTCCACTGAACACTCATCTTGTATAGGAATCTATATTTGGCCTGGCATGGTGGCTAATACCTGAAATCCCAGCACTTTGAGAGGCCAAGGCAGCAGATCAGCTGAGGTCAGGAGTTCGAGACCAGCCTGGCCAACATGACGATACCCCATCTCTACTAAAAATACAGAAATTAATGTGGTGGCCCATGCCTGTAATCCCAGCCACTCAGCAGGCTGAGGCAGGAGAATTGTTTGAATCCAGGAGGCAGTGGTTGCAGTGAGCCAAGATTGCACCACTGCACTCCAGCCTGGGAAACAGAGCAAGACTCAGCCTTAAAAAAAAAAAAAAGAAAAAAAAAAAAACCACCTGGGTGTGATGGCTTGTGCCTGTAATTTTAGTTACTCGGGAGGCTGAGGTGGGAGGATCAGTTGAACTGGGAAAGTCGAGGCTGCAGTGAGCCATGATCATGCTATTGTGCTCTAGCCTGGGCAATAGAGCAAGACCCTAATAAAATATTAGTCCATGAGGATAGGTTCACCTAAATGAATAGCCTTTAAATAAATAACTTGCATCATTGGTGGGACTGTGCTTTAGTAGGACCTCTTTGGAGTATGGGTGCATTAAAACAGAATTTTTTTTTTTTTTTTTTTAATTTTTTATGTGGAGTTTTGCTCATCACCCAGGCTGGACAATGGTGCGGTCTCAGCTTGCTGCAACTTCTGCCTGCTGGGTTCAAGCAATTCGCCTGCCGGAGCCTGCTGAGTAGCTGGGGATTACAGACTCCTTCCACCATGCCCAGCTAATTTTTGTATTGTTTGTAGAGATGGGGTTTCACTGCATTGGCCAGGCTGGTTTTGTAACTCCTGACCTCAGGTGATCCGCCTGCCTCAGCCTCCCAAGGTCTTGGGATTACAGGCGTGAGCCACCTCACCTGCTCTAAAACAGAATTTAAAGTGCGTGTACTCTGTGTATCCAACAGTTTCACTGCTAGGAATTTATCATATAGATTAATTTGGATAGTATGCAAATATGTATGTGTAAAGTTTTTCATTATATCAGTGTTTGTTGTCGAGAAAAATTAGAAACAACTGTCCAAAAATGGAGTTAAGGTAGAGTAAATTATCATTATACCCATACACTGAAATATTCTGCCACTGTTAAAAATAGGAGGTTGATAGGAAAAAAATACCATGCAGCCATCCCTCCATATCAGGGAATTGGTCCCAGGACCCCCCCGCACCCAGTGGAGACCAAAATCCACAGATGCTCAAGTTGCTTCTATAAATTGATTTATTTGCATATAACCTGTGCGTATCTTCCTGTATGAGTAATCTCTGAGTTGCTCGTGTATGTAATACAGTATAAATGCTATACAAATACTTGTTATACTGTATTGTTTAGGGAATAACTATAAGGAAAAAAGTTTATGTGTTTGGTACAGATGGAACCATCATTTTTTTCCCCAAATTTTTAAAATGTGAGGAGTCAAGGGATAAGAGGGCCCAGGGCTTACTGTATTACAGGGAAAATGTAACATTTAATAAGAGAAGCAAGTTGTGGAACTGTATGTTCTCACTTACGTTGAGAGGTTATATATCTGCCTTAAGCCTTTGCATAGAAATACATTGGTCAATTCCTAGCAGTCTTTTCCTTTTATTAATGCATACTATTTTACTATCTTTATGGGATATGTATGATGAATACTCGTTTTTGTTTGTTTTTTTTTGAGACAGAGTTTTGCTCTTGTTGCCCAGGCTGGAATGTAGTGACATGATCTCTGCTCACTGCAATCTCCACCTCCCAGATTGAAGGCCTCTCCTGCCTCAGCCTCCTGAGTAGCTGGGATTACAAGCGTGTGCTACCACACCCAGCTAATATTTTGTATTTTTAGTAGAGATGGGGTTTCACCATGATGGCCAGACTAGTCTTGACCTCCTGACCTCAGGTGATCCACCCATCTCGGCCTCCCAAAGAGCTGGGATTATAGGCATGAGTCACCATGCCCGGCCTCATGTGAATACTTGTTACATGCATAGAATGTATAATGATCAAGTCAGGGTACCTGGAGTATTCATCACCTTGAGTATTTATCTTTTTTTTTTTTTTTTTTTTTTTTCCCGAGACGGAGTTTCGCTCTTGTTACCCAGGCTGGAGTGCAGTGGCGCGATCTCGGCTCGCCGCAACCTCCGCCTCCCGGGTTCAGGCAATTCTCCTGCCTCAGCCTCCTGAGTAGATGGGATTACAGGCACGCACCACCATGCCCAGCTAATTTTTTGTAGTTTTAGTAGAGTCGGGGTTTCACCATGTTGGCCAGGCTGGTCTGGAACCCTGACCTCAGGTGATATGCGTGCCTCAGCCTCCCAAAATTCTGGGATTACAGGCGTGAGCTACCGTGCCTGGCCGAGATTTATCATCTCTGTGTGCTGGTAACACTTCAAGCCTTCTCTTTTAGCAGCTGCTTTGAAATATACAATATGTATTTGCTACCATATTGCAAATACATCATGCCATTGCACTCCAGCCTGGGCTAACTATGGTGACCGTACTCTGCTATAGAACATTAGAACCTATTACTTCTAACTGTATGTTTGTACCCATTAACCAACCTCTCTTCCTCACCCCCATCCCTTCCCAGCCTCTGATACCTGTCATTGTATTCTCTGTTTCCATGAGGTCAACTCTTTTTTGTTGTTGTTTTTAGCTCCCACAATTTGTGAGAATGTGTCATGTTTTTCTTTCTGTGGCTGGCCTGGCTTATTTCACTGAACATTATGACCTCCAGCTTCATCCCTGTTGCTGCAAACAACATGATTTCATGGCTTTTTTTTTTTTTTTTTTGGCTGAATAGCATTCCATTGTCTATATATGCCACGTTTTCCTTGTTTGCTCATTGGTGGATACTTAGGTTGATTCCATATCTTTGCTGTTGGGAGTAGTGCTGTGATAAACGTGAGTGTATACTGATTTGATATACTGATTTCTTTTATGTTGGATAAATAGCCAGTAGTGGGATTGCTGGATCATGTAGTAGTTTTGTTTTTAGCGTTTTGAGAAATCTCCATACTGGTTTTCATAACGACGTTACTAATTTCTAGTCCTACCTCAGTGTGTAAGAGTTCCCTCTTCTCCGCATCGTTGTCAGCATCTGTTGTTCTTTCTATTTTTAAATAAAGTTTCCCTAACTGTGGTAAGGTGGTAGGTATCTCATTGTAGTTTTGTTTTGTAATTACCTGGTGATTACTGATGTGAGCATTTTTTCATATATCAGTTGGCCATTTGTATGCTTTTTGATGTCCTTTGCCCATTTTTTAGTGGGATTATTTGTTGTTTTTAATCGTTGGTTATTTGAGCTCATTGCATATTCTGGATTTTAGACCTTTGTCATGAATAGTTTGCACACATCCTTTCCCATTCAACAGGTTGTCTCTTTGCTCTGTCGTTTGTTTCCTTTGCTGTGCAGAAGCTTATTGAAAGAGATGTATTGAGCATGGTGGCTCACACCTGTAATCCCAGCACTTTGGGAGGCTGAGGCAGGTGGATTGCCTGAGATCAGGAGTTGTGAAACCAGCCTGGCCAACGTAGTGAAACCCCATGTTTACAAATAATACAGAAAAATTAGCTGGGTGGGATGGTGGATGCCTCCCAGGTTCAAGCAATTCTCTTGCCTCAGCCTCCCAAGTAGCTGGGACTACAGGAGCATGCCACTATGCCTGGCTAATTATTTTTTTCTTTTTTTTGGTAGGAGTTTTGCTCTTGCCACCCAGGCTGGAGTGCAATGGCGCCATCTTGGTTCACCACAATGTCTGCCTCCTGGGTTCAAGTGATTATCCTGCCTCAGCCTCTGGAGCAGCTGGGATTAGCCCAGCTAATTTATTTTTATTTTTATTTTTGAGGTGGAGTTTTGCTGCTGTTGCCCAGGCTGGAGTGCCATGGCGTTATCCTGGCTCACTGCAACATCCACCTCTTGTGTTCAAGCAATTCTCCTGCCTCAGCCCCCTAAGTAGCTGGGTTTACAGGCATGCACCACCACACCTGGCTAAGTTTGTATTTTTAGTAGAAACAGGGTTTCTCTATGTTGGTCAGGCTGGTCTTGAACTCCCGACCTCAGGTTATCCGCCCACCTTGGCCTCCCAAAGCGTTGGGATTACAGGTGTGAGCCACTGTGCCCTGCCCGTTAGTTTTTAACATGAGTGTGCATGTAGTTGTTAGTATGTTCTTTTATCATCTGTTTAGTGACTGTAGGATCTGTGGTTATATCTTCTCTTTCAGTGCTGGCATTCTTAATTTGAATCTCCTATTATTTTAGCATCGGAAGATTGTGAACTTTACTGATCATATTAAAAAAACAATTTTAAGCTGTGTGTGGTGGCTCATGCCTGTAATCTCAGCACTTTGGGAGGCCAAAGCGGGCAGATCACTTGAGGTCAGCAGTTTGAGACCAGCCTGGCCAACATGACGAGACCCCATGTTTACTAAAAATACAAAACTTAGCCAGACATTGTGGTGTGTGCCTGTAGTCTCAGCTACTCAGGAGGCTAAGGCAGGACGCACTGCAGGCTGGGCAGGGCAAAACTCTGTCTGAAAAAAAATTTTTTTTTAATTGTATTGATTTTCTCTTTTCAGTTTTATTGATTTATTCTTCTATTATTTCCTGTCGTCTGCATGCTCTGATTTTATTTTGCTCTTTTTCTGGTTCTTTATTTTATTTTTATTTAGGTTTATATTATTTTTAATTTTCCCTGAGATTTCCCTTCTTAACTCGTGAGCTATTTAGAAGATGAACCCCAATAACATTGTGCTAAGTTAAATAAGCCAATCACAAAAAGACAAATGTCTTTTTCCTATGAAGTATTTAAAGTAGTCAGCATCACAGTAGTGATTGCTAAGGGCTGGGAGTGGGAGTGGTGGTGATGGGATTAGCTTTTAATGTGTACAGAATTTTAGTTTTGGAAGATGACAAATTTCTAAAGATCTAAATTTCTAAAGATTAAGAAGAATATACTTAACGTGTTAAGTATATTCACAGTGATGTAAATGTACTTAAATGACTGCACTGTACACTTCAAAATGTTTTAAATGATTTTTTCAAAAGCAGCAGCGTAGGAATAAATCTTCATGACCTAGCACAAGTTCATTAATTCTTTTTATTTATTTATTTATTTTTAAATGACGGGGTTTCACCATGTTGATCAGGCTGGTCTTGAACTCCCGACCTCAGGTGATCCGCCAGCTTTGGCCTCCAAAGTGCTTGGGTTATAGGCGTGAGCCACCATACCCGGCCCATGACTTCTTAAATACGACACCAAAAGCGCAAGTAACAAAAGAACATATAGATAAATTGGACTTCATCCAAAGTAAAAAACTTCTGTGCTTCAAAGAGTAGTATCTAGAAAGTAAATGATGGCTGGGTGCAGTGGCTCAGGTCTGTAAGCCCAGCACTTTGGGAGGCTGAGGTAGGGGAGGATTTTTTGAGCTCAGGAGTTCAAGACCATCCTGGGCAACATCGCGAGACCCTGCATCTATATGGAAAAAAAAAGAAAGTTAACTACAACCCATGGAATGAGAGACTATTGCTGCAAATTATATCCTGTAAAGGGTTTTATTTGTTTGTTTTGGGGACGGTGTCTCACTTTGTCGCCCAGCTGGAGTGTAGTGGCGCAATCTCAGCTTACTTCAACCTCCACCTCCCAGGTTCAAGTGGTTCTCCTATCTCAGCCTCCCGAGTAGCTGGATTACAGGCACGTACCACCATGCCCGGCTAATTTTTTTTATTTTTAGTAGAGGCGGGGTTTCACCATGTTGGTCAGGCTGTCTTGAACTCTTGACCTCAAGTGATCCACCCACCTTGGCCTCCCAAAGTGCTGGGATTACAGGGGTGAGCCACCTCGCCTGGCCCCCCTTAAAGGACTTTTACTGGGAATACATTAAGAGTTATTATACCTCAGTGACAAAACACACACCAGTTAAAAATGAGTAAATGTTGAGTGCACATTGCTTCAAAGAAGATATACAAATGACCAATAAGTACATGAAAGACGTTCAACACCAGGGAAGCACAAATGAAAGCTACGAGGAGACGCGACTTTAGAATCACTGGGATGACTCTTATCAAAAAGAGAGATAATAAACGTTGGCTGGAATGTGGAGAAAAACTGAGACCCTCACACAGCTAGCGGGGTATATAAAATGGTATATGTACACTGGAAATAGTCTGGTACCTTCTGAAGTTGTTAAACATAGAGTTTCCATGTGGCCCATGACTTTAACTCTTAGGTATATAGCTGTGAGAAATGAAAACATACATCGCCAGAAAACATTGTACACAAATTTCTTAGAAGTATTATTCACAATAGCCAAAAAGTGAAAACAACCCAAGTGTTCATCACCTGATGTGTGAATAAGTTTCAGGATATCCACCAATGGAATATTAGTCAGCAACAAAAATATTTGATGTGATGATAGATACTAAATACATAGATGAACCTTGGAAATATTCGCAGTAAAATAAGACAGGCTGTGAAAGACATATATTGTATGATTCCACTCATATGAAAGTCCAGAGTATGTAAAGCTATGTAGAAAGTAAATTCGTGGTTATGTAGGCCTAGGGTGCAAGATGGGGGGACAGGGGGTGATAGCTAAATGACAAGGTTTTTGTTTTTCTTTTTTTCACTCTGTCACCCTGTCTGGAGTGCAGTGTCACAATCTGAGCCCACTGCAACCTCCGCCTCTGGGGTTCAAGCAATTCCCCTGCCTGAGCCTTTCGTTTAGCTGGGATCACATGTGTGCCATCACACCCAGCTAGTTTTTGTATTTTTAGTAGAGAAGGGGTTTTGTCATGTTGGCCAGGCTGGTCTTGAACTCCTGACCTCAAGTGATCCACGCATCTTGACCCCCCAAAGTGTAGGGATTACAGGCATGAGCTACCGCGCCCAACCTAGGGGTTTTTTCCTTTTATTCTTTTTTTTTTTGAGACCAAGTTTTGCTCTTGTTGCCCAGGCTGGAGTGCAGTGGCGAGATCTGAGCTCACTGCAACCTTCGCCTCCCAGGTTCAAGCAATTCTCCTGCCTCAGCCTCTCGAGTAGCTGGGATTATAGGCACCCGCCTCCACACCCAGCTAATTTTTTGTATTTTTAGTAGAGATGGGGGTTCCATCATGTTGGCCAGGCTGGTAGCAAACTCCTAACCTTAGGTAATTGACTGGCCTCCCAAAGTGCTAGGATTACAGGAGTGAACCACCATGCCCAACCAAGGGTTTCTTTTTGAGACGACAAAATATTCTAAAGCTTATCAAGGTGATACTTGCAAATTCTGTGACTAGACTTAATGCAGTGACAGCTGCAAATTTTATAAATGTATTTAATGTGATGGTTGCAAATTCTATGTAAAACACAAATTGTACAATTTCAGTGAGTGAAAGCATGCTATGCGAATGTCTTAACAAAGCTTTTATTTAAAAAATGAGCAAGCGGTAGAATGTTAACATGGCTCACCTCTACGTGGTATGGATTTTGTTTTCTATTATATTTTCCTATGCGGTTTCTATTATATTTTTCTATGTGACCTGGGTGTGTGAGCAGGGAGGCAAAGCTCACTGAGAGCCTCAGCACACCCCCAGCACCTAGTGTGAGCGAGCTGCCTGGCTTCCCTGAGCATGGATGTGATGACATCACGGGTGTTTGCAGATTCCCTTTCACTGTGTCCCACAGCACTCCTGGTTCACGTGTGATACACTGCACTTGAGGTGGAGGTGTGCTGACCGTCGTAAAGGGCTGAGCCTTCATTCTTTCCCATGGCTCTGACGCAGATTTCAGATACCAGTTGGGAAGGAAGTTCCTGAGATGGTGGACCTTGTGCTAGTCACAAAGGGATGCTAAGGTGAAGTGTCATAGACTTGGGGGAGCACATTAAAAACAAGTGCATTTGTCACAGTCTGGGGGCTAGAAGTCCAAGGTTAGGGTCCCAGTGTGGTGAGGTTCTGGTGAGGGCTCTCTTTCTGGCTTGCAGACGGCTCCCTTCTCACTGTGTCCTCGTGTCGGGGAGAAAGAGCTCTGGGGTCTCTGCTTCTTACCAGGGCCCTAATCCCAACATTAGGGCCCTACTCTCGTGGTCTCCTCTAACCCTGAAGAACTCCCAAAGGCCCCATCTCCAAATATCATCACCTATCCTGGATTGGGGCTTCAACATAGGAATTGGGTGGGGGTAGGGGAACGAACATTCAGTCTGTCAGAGTCCCCCAGTCACCCCCACTGTCCCCATGTAGGGGGAGAGTTTAGGGCTCAGGCGGGACACAGAGGTGGAGGAAGCACAGGTTCTGCCTCCTGGGAATGCTTCACCCAAAACAAGGACAGAGACATGGGGCAGACAACAGCCAGTGGGGTGACCAGCAGGAGTCCCAAGGTGTCACTAAGCCGAGGTGTCACTTTCATCCTTAGGTGAGGAAGTTGGCGGAGCACCCACACAAGCCAGAATACAGACCACGTTCCCTTCAAACACGGCTCACTTACCATTCCTCAACCCTGCAAAGGGGAGGTGCTACCTCGTCTCCTCAGGATGGCGCTGAAGGTAGAGGAGTCACGGGAACTGCGCACATCACCCACCAGTGACTATTCACTCCTCACATTTTCCCCGATGGCCTGATGTGCACTGAGCTGGGAAAGCCCTGCCAGGATAAACTCTTCTTCCCAAAGGCCACAGAGGGCAAGCCTCCGACACTGCCCACTTGGAGCAGAAGGGACGGAGCAGGGCAGCATCTGTCCAGCTGACTGGTGTGTTCTGTGGGTGGATGGGGCCAGAGAGGACCCAAACGTGGCTCCCTTTGTCACTCAGCAGAGGGGTCACACCACCATGTACCAGACAGCTGTGCCCCACCAACCTCTGCTGCTGGGCCAGCCCCCAGCACCATGACAGCTCTGCATACAG
>NW_022439318.1:0-353 GCF_009761245.1 Sapajus apella
CCATGTTGACCAGGATGGTCTCGATCTCTTGACCTTGTGATCCACCCACCTCGGCCTCCCAAAGTGCTGGGATTACAGGCTTGAGCCACCGTGCCCGGCCTATCATCCACTTTTTAAAGCCTGCTTCTGCTAATGGAACACAGTCTTTCTCCATCAGGCCTTGTTCTGTTGCTGATGAGGAACTGTGATCCCCTGTAGAGGGAGAGGCGTTCTGATTTTGGGTATTCTCAGCCTTTTTAGGCTGGTTTCTTCCCTTCGTTATAAATTTATCCATCTGCCATCTTTGTAATTACCGAGTTTCTTATCGGGTTTCTGAGTGGACGTCCAACTTGTTGATTCCCAGCGCCGGAATC
>NW_022439318.1:453-9941 GCF_009761245.1 Sapajus apella
TTTTGTAGTTTTTAGTAGAGACAGGGTTTCACCATGTTGACCAGGATGGTCTCGATCTCTTGACCTTGTGATCCACCCACCTCGGCCTCCCAAAGTGCTGGGATTACAGGCTTGAGCCACCGTGCCCGGCCTATCATCCACTTTTTAAAGCCTGCTTCTGCTAATGGAACACAGTCTTTCTCCATCAGGCCTTGTTCTGTTGCTGATGAGGAACTGTGATCCCCTGTAGAGGGAGAGGCGTTCTGATTTTGGGTATTCTCAGCCTTTTTAGGCTGGTTTCTTCCCTTCATTATAAATTTATCCATCTGCGGTCTTTATAATTACCATCTTTATAGTTGGGTTTCTGAATGGACGTCCAACTTGTTGATTCCCAGCGCTAGAATCTGAGCAACCCACTGTGCCGGCCAAAACAGCGGCGTTAAGATTGATGGTGCTGCCGGGCGCGGTGGCTCACGCCTGTAATCCCAGCACTGTGGGAGGCCGAGGCGGGTGGATCACGAGGTCAAGAGATCGAGACCATCCTGGTCAACATGGTGAAACCCCGTCTTTACTAAAAATACAAAAAATTAGCTGGGCATGGTGGCGTGTGCCTGTAATCCCAGCTACTCAGGAGGCTGAGGCAGGAGAATTGCCTGAACCCAGGAGGCAGAGGCTGCAGTGAGCCGAGATCGCGCCATTGCACTCCAGCCTGGGTAACATGAGTGAAACTCCACCTCAAAAAAAAAAAAAAAAAAAAAAAAAAGATTGATGGTGCTTTTCTGACTCTGCACCAAGAACCGCCGCTCCAAGGCAGCGGCAAAACCGCCTCGTCGGCCACAAGAGTCGCGCTGGCGACCCGTGGGGCTCCTCCGCTGGGAATCTCCTGGTGCGTGAGCAGCAAAAATTGATCTGAAAGTGTGAAGTCCTCTCGTTCTCTGCGCTTTCAGTGGGAGCTGCAATCCTGAGCTGCTGGTGATCAGCCACTTGGATCTCTCTCCTGTACACAGTCCTTTTCGGAGCTTAGACACAACGGCTGACCAGCACTAATGTGAAAACAGAGATTGTGAGAGTGATGCAGCCGACTGCTTCTGGCGATACGATACGAGTTATAAACAAGACAGAGGGCGATGCCAGGTAAGGGTGGCATCATGCAGGCCATTAATCTTGCCAACTGGGTCACAGTGCAGCTTAAGGTTTATCTTAACCTAAACATGAAGCTGACTCTGCTGACTCCAGGTTTTAGACGGAGCCTTACTCCTTCAAGCAATTGCAAATTAAAGAATCTCTGGGGCTGGGTGAGGCGGCTCAAGCCTGTAATCCCAGCACTTTGGGAGGCCGAGGCGGGTGGATCATGAGGTCAAGAGATCGAGACCATCCTGGTCAACATGGTGAAACCCCGTCTCTACTAAAAATACAAAAATTAGCTGGGCATGGTGGTGCGCAGCTGCAGTCCCAGCTACTCGGGAGGCTGAGGCAGGAGAATCGCTTGAACCCGGAGGGCGAAGGTAGTGATGAGCCAAGATCGCCCCGCTGCACTCCAGCTTGGGGAACGAGCGAAACGCCATCTCAAAAAAAAAAAAAAAGGGAATCTCTGGATCCACCTATAACCTAGAAGCCTCCGCTTTGAGATATCCCACCTTTTTAGGCCAAACCAATGTGTACTCTCCATGTATTTACCTATGTCTTTGCTTCTAACTCCTGGCTTTCCAACGTGAACAAAACTGAACTGAAATCCGACCCCTTCAGAACCGTTTACTCAAGGCTTCTCGGATTAATGTTTTCCTGGGGCCCACACTCATTCATGCTGGCTCAAAATAAACCTCTTGGAAGTAGTTTGTGAGGCTGGGCGTGGTGGCTCGCGCCTGTAACCCCAACCTTCCAGGAGGCCGAGGTGATCAGATCACTTGAGCCCAGGAGTTTGAGACCAGCCTGGGCAACATGTTGAAATCCTGTCTCTACAAAACATGCAAAGATTACCTGGGTGTGGTGGCACACACTTGTGGTTCCACCTACGCCAGGGGCTGAGGTGGGGGAATCGCTCGACACGGGAGGTGGGGGCTGCGGTGGGCTGAAACTGTGCCACCGCACTCTAACCTGGGAAACAGTGAAGCCCTCTTCAAAGAAAGAGGGCAAAATGTATGCTTGGACTTGTCCTTTCCTCAAAGGAGCTTTCTTTCGTTCGTTTTTTTTTTTTTGAGACAGAGTCTTGCTTTGTCGCCAGGCGTCAGGCTAGAGTGCAGTGGCACAATGTCCGCTCACCGCAACCTCCACCTCCCAGATTCAAGCGATTCTCCTGCCTCTGCCTCCCGAGTGGCTGGGATTACAGGCACACGCCACCGCGCCCAGCTAAATTGTGCATTTTAGTAGAGACGGGTTTTCACCATGTTGGCCAGCATGGTCTCAACCTCATGACCTTGTGTTCCGTCCGCCTCGGCCTCCCAAAGTGCTGGGATCCCAGGCGTGAGCCACCGCGCCCGGCCCTGCTCAAAGGAGCTTTCTACACAGCCGGACTTCTGAGCGGGGACCTGCCACACGCTGACTCCCGCACTCTGAGCAGTCTCTGCCACTGGCGACGTCCTGTCCTGAACATCTCCAATTCGACCTCTCTCCTGAAAGGCTGTGCGCGACTTTGTGAAACCAGAAGAAAGTTCTGGAACGTCTCCTTCTCCTTTGGTGTGAAGTTACACTAACTGTCATGATGTCATTGCCTTTTTTTAGGGGGCAGAGTTTCGCTCATTGCCCAGGCTGGAGTGCAACAGCACGATCTCAGCTCACCGCAACCTCCGCCTCCTGGGTTCAAGTGATTCTCCTGCCTCAGCCTCCCAAGTACCTGGGGTTACAGGTGCCTGCCACCACGCCCAGCTAATTTTTTTTTTTTTTTTTTTGAGGAGGGGGATTTTCGCTCTTGTTACCCAGGCTGGAGTGCAATGGCGCGATCTCGGCTCACTGCAACCTCCACCTCCCGGGTTCAGGCAATTCTCCTGCCTCAGCCTCCTGAGTAGCTGGGACTACAGGCACGCACCACCATGCCCCAGCTAATTTTTTTGTATTTTTAGTAGAGACGGGGTTTCACCCTGTTGACCAGGATGGTCTCGATCTCTTGACCTCGTGATCCACCCGCCTCGGCCTCCCAAAGTGCTGGGATTACAGGCTTGAGCCACCACGCCCGGCCGTAATTTTGTATTTTTAGTAGAGATGGGGTTTCACCATGTTGGTCAGGCTGGTCTCAGGCTCCTGACCTCAGGTGATCCGCCTGCTTCAGCCTCCCAAAGTGCTGGGAGTGTATTATTTGGCCAAGTGTAGTTTTACAACATCAGAAAAGAGAGCAAGACAGGTTCCCCTGAATTCTCAGCTCCAGGTGGAGAGAGGGACCCTGTGAGTGTGCTCAGGGACCCCTGCAGAGGTGCAGAAGGCAGGGGCCGCTCACTGTCCCCCGCGGCTGGTCACTAAGTAGGCTGGAGGCTGGAAGTTCCTGTTAACTTTCTAGAAAGACGGACGTGACCACCCCACCCCACACCGGACCACCCCGCCCCTCACCTGACCAGCCTGCCCCTCACCTGGCCAGCCCGCCCCTCACCTGGCCACCCTGCTCCGCACCTGGCCACCCGCCCCGCAACTGATCACCCCACCCTGCACCTGGCCAGCCCACCCTGGGCCAGCCCGCTGATCTGTGCTGAGCAGCCTGGCCCAATCCTCATCCTGCCTTCCCCATGGGCTCTGGTTGTCACTGGCTCCACATGGGGTCTTTGCATGGAGCAGAAACAAGACAAAGAGAAGCTGGGTGAGTGTCACCTGTGCCTTCTCACTGATCTCGCCGATCCTCAGAAAAAAGCAAATTCTACTCTGCTCATCACTCCTTCTAATCAGTTTGATGCATTTTAGGCAAATGCTGCCATCTTGCCAAGGCTCACCCTCAGGGGCACTGGAGAGCAGAAAGGTGGCGAGCCCCTGGGGGACACAGGGGGCGATAGGTCCCTCCACTTCCAGGTTCTCTCCACAGGGTCTTGGGGCAGCAGATGCCCCTGGGTGGGCCCTGGCTGTACTTCCTGGCCTCATGGACCCTCTGAGCCTCAGCTTTCCTCTCTGCACCAGGGGGCAGCCAGTGGGCACGTGGCCCTTTGGGCCTGGCTGCTGCCCCTCACCAGCCAACCCGCAGGTGTCTGCACTCAGAGTCAGGTGGTCAAGGGGTGGGTTCCAGGCCAGGTTCCCTTCCTGTGTGACCTGGCCACCACGAGGCACAGCTCCTTTCCAAAGTGGAAAGTATCTGAACACCTGAGGGTCCCCTGTGAGCCCCGAGGGTCTGCCGTGGGCCTCGAGGGTCCGCTGTGAGCCCCCAGGGTCCACTGTGATCCAGCCCACTTGGGTCTAATGGAACCACTGGACCTGAAGAAGCTGCCCGATCCCCACTGCTCAGAACTGGGGGGCTGGGCCTCCTCAAGGGGACCCTGGAAGCCGGGGCAGTTCCATTGCTGTCCCACCAGGGAGAAAACAGAGGCCTGGGTGCTGGGACCGTGGCTTCTGGCCCGCTGACCACCTGCCCTAGAGACATGCTTCAAAGTGCTGCAGGCCAGGCTCATGCCTGTAATCACAGCACTTTGGGTGGCCAAGGCGGGTGGATCACCTGAGGTCAGCAGTTCAAGACCAAGCCTGGCCAACATGGTAAAACCCTGTCTCTACTAAAAATACAAAAATTAGCTGGGCGTGGTGGCACATGTCTGTAATCACAGCTGAGGCAGAAGAATTGCCTGAGCCCGGGAGACGGAGGTTGCAGTGAGCCGAGATTGCGTCATTGCACTCCAGCCTGGGTGACAGAGTGAGACTCTGCCTCAAAACAGAAAATAGAAAAAAAAAATCGGGCCGGGCGCGGTGGCTCACGCCTGTAACCCCAGCACTTTGGGAGGCCGAGGTGGGTGGATCACGAGGTCAAGAGATTGAGACCATCCTGGTCAACATGGTGAAACCCTGTCTCTACTAAAAATACAAAAAATCAGCTGGGCATGGTGGCGTGTGCCTGTAATCCCAGCTACTCAGGAGGCTGAGGCAGGAGAATTGCCTGAACCAGGAGGCGGAGGTTGCGGTGAGCTGAGATCGCGCCATTGCACTCCAGCCTGGGTAACAAGAGCGAAACTCCGTCTCAAGTGGAAAAAAAAAAAAAAAAAAAAAAAAAGCAAAAAAAAGAAAGGCCCAAAGGATGGGGGTTCGTTGGACGAAGGCTCCAAAGGCACAAGCTCGGCTCTGGGCACCTGTCACTATCACTGCAACAAGCAGCCGCGCTTCGGGAAACGGGTGTCTGGCTGGACGGCCACCTCTCTGCCCTCCATGACGGCCCTGGAGGATGGGGCTCCTCCCAGCTCTTGCAGCCACCCAGCCCTGGGCCTGGGATCTGTGGGGCCCCTCAGCCTCACCCCATCACTGGCTGTGGATGCTCTTGGGGAGGGTCCCAGGAGGTCACCTCCTCCCCCAGCTCGGGCTACAGAGATGCCCTTGCTTCCACACTATCTGGTTGATTGGTTGGGCTGAGGCACCCATGGGGACTGGCCCCCTGACCGGCTTGAGCCCAGGGCGGCTGAGACGACACCACTTGAGAAAGTCACCCCCTGGCCAGGTGCTGTGGCTCACGCCTGTAATCCTAGCACTTTGGGAGGCTGAGGTGGGTGGATCACCTGAGGTCAGGAGTTCAAGACCGGCCTGGTCATCATGGTGAAACCCCATCTTAAATTTAAAAAAAAAATTTAAAAAAAAAGAAGAGGCCGGGCGCGGTGGCTCAAGCCTGTAATCCCAGCACTTTGGGAGGCCGAGGCGGGTGGATCACGAGGTCAAGAGATCGAGACCATCCTGGTCAACATGGTGAAACCCCATCTCTACTAAAAATACAAAAAATTAGCTGGGCATGGTGGTGCGTGCCTATAATCCCAGCTACTCAGGAGGCTGAGGCAGGAGAATTGCCTGAACCCGGGAGGCGGAGGTTGCGGTGAGCTGAGATCGCGCCATTGCAATCCAGCCTGGGTAACATGAGTGAAACTCCGTCTCAAAAAAAAAAAAAAAAAAAAAAAAAAAAAAAGAAGAAGGAAAAAAAAGAGAAAGTCACCCCCAAGAGGGGCTTTCAGGTTCTGATCCCACTGAGGTCGGTGGGGGCCCGGGCTCCAAGCCCAGGACCTGGTGAGTACGGGCACCCACTGAAGACCACTCCTCCCGTCTCCAGCGCAGAGCCAGCAGGGGCCGCCCACCTCTCCGCAGGGGCTCTGTGCCCTCCCTGGACTTTTGGAGGCATGACCGGAGGTCGTGAAGGCCCTTCGAGGGCCACACGTTTCTGGAAGAGAAATTGGTTGCTGCTGGAGAAACAGGAGAGCCACAGGATCAGGAAAGGGCAGTTCCCAGGAGCCCTAAGGGAGACGTGTGCCAGGGCGCCTGGGTGCTGAGACTGGCACCCAGCTCCCAGGGTGAAGGGGCTGCAGGCCGGGGGGCGGGCATGAGAAGTGGTGGCTGCTGCCCTAGGGCTCTGGTTCTCGCAGCTCATAAGCATCAGTGCTGTTCCCCAGGTCCCCAGAGCCACATGCTCAAGTCCCAGGGGCCCGTGCCAGCCGCAAGACCCCCTAGAGGCCGTGGCCAGAACACTTCGTCCGGAAGCTCCCCAGACTCCAAGTCTCCACCGTTGCTGGTGACTTCCACTGTTGCTGGTCCAGCCTTCCCTGCCAAGCAAAAGCATTTCCCACCCGTCCTAGAGCTGGGGCAGCTGAGGGAAGAGGGTCCCGGAGGTCGGCTTGCCTAGAGGGCCGGCCGCTTCCCTGCTACAGGGAGGAGTGAGCCCTGTGGCCCAGTCACTGGTGTGGTGAGGCGATCGGGAGTGGCTGGGTGTGACCTCTGAGGGGTCCCCTGGACAGACACCCCTCCAGGGACAGAAGAAGGGCCTGAAAGGACAGGGCAGTACTTCCTGAAGCAGGGACCCTCTGGGTGGGGCTCATCTTCGGCAGAGGATGGGCCGCGCTGGGGGACAGAGGGATTCATTCAGAGTCCGTCTGATGCTTCCGAGCAAGAAAAGCAGCCAAGAACGTCTTGATAGTTATTTTTCTGACACCTTCTACTCATGGTCATGATACGAAGTCTGCTTTTAGAAAGCACTCCAGGTGAAAAATGAGCTCATTTAAAGAAGACGTTTAGTGACTGTCGGATGCTGTGTGCGTACGGTCAGCATGGGAAGTGACTGCACGTGAACGGGGCCCAAGTGCAGGCCCTGAGCAGAGGTCGCCCCCTCCCCCTCCTCCCGGGCCCTCCCTGTCCGCTTCCCTCCTTCCTTCCTTAGGGCTGGCCCCACTGGACCTCCTGGTACCCAGTCCCCATGGCTCAGCCGGAGACTGGGAAACACAGCTTTCCTCTCGCAGAATTGGTTTCCGCCTCGCCACTCTGCTAGCAGCCCGAGGGGCCACTCCTTTCTCTGCTGGTCCCCTCTTTCCTCGCCTGGGGCCTCTCACCAGGAGCCCAGTCCCAGGACTGACTCTGCAACCGCAGACCTGGGCTGGATGCAAGGTGGGCAGGGTCTGCAGGCTCTGCAGCCACGACGCCTCAGGACCCTCAGATGCAATGGTCAGAAACCCCGTGTTTTGGTGTTGACACTTTGCAGTACGGTACCCAGGTGCTGGAAGCAGGTTGGCGGGGCCGGCTTCATTCTCCCGCTCTTCCAACGACCCACCTTCAGGGTCACTGCAGCTGGAATCCAACACCTGTCAGCAAAGGCCTTGAGGCTAAACAGGTCTAATCCGGCTGGCCAGGCCCGGGTCACCTGCCAACTCCTAGGCAGGTGAGGGTCATCCCCACCCAAGCTTCCCATGGCCTGAGAATGGATAAAGGGGGCTGCCCAGAGAGAAACAGAGGTGCTGCTACAAGAAGCCGGAACGATCGTGGCACATGGGAAAGGCCCCAGCTGCCCTCAGGCTGAGATGCAAGGTAGCTGGGGGTCCCCTACCCCACACACCATCATGCAGGCCCCTGCCCTGCCCCACTGCCCATGCCCTCTCACCTGGGGGCAGAGGGGCTTCCACTGGAAACTGGTGGCAGCAGGCCAGGTGAAACCCCGGGTAGTTGCAGGCAAGGACAAGGGGTTCCCTGGGGCAGCCCCCGAGTCACCTCATGATGCTGGGGCAGGAGTCAGAGCCCAGGGTCTGCCCGGCCTAAGCAGAGGTGGGAGCTGGGGGCAGGGAGTGCCGCTCCCAAGGTCTCTGCCCCCAACCTCTCCCTGCCAGGCGCAGAGGCCTCAGCAGACCCTGCCAGGGGCCCAACATCCGGGAGAGCTGGTGTGCGGTCAGGGCCCTCCATGCCGGGACGGAGGTACACCGTGACTGCACGGGTGGGGCCTGGGCTCTGGCTGGAGCCCCTGCGATCCTGTGCTGCCCTGGGTTTTTCACGATGACCAAGAGTTCGTGAGGCTGGCTGGGGACTCCGTGGGGGACGGGGACATGGCCATCCAAGGGTCAGGGACCAAGGACACCATAAGCAGAATAGACAGTCTCTCTTTGCCGTCCCCCCAGGGGTGAGGCAAGCACAGGAAGGGTCGCAGGAGCTCAGGGTCCAGTTGCCAGAGACCCCTCCCCACCCCTGCAGGCCCAGAGCTGGCTCAGCAGAGGTGCCGGGCCTGCCTCGGGTGCGCGGCTTGGCTCCGTTTCCAGTTAGGGCAGGCCGGCCGGGCCGGGCCAAGTCCGCATCCACAGTCCCTGGCTGTCACCCTGGCCCTGGAGAGGTGTCCCAGTTGCTGGGTGATCTACGCAGGGATGAGACTGAGGGGCCAAGATCTTGGGGTGCGTCTAGCCTTCCCCTCCCCCATCGGTGCCGTCTGCCCAGTGCACAGGGTGGGCTTTTTGGATTCCCTTTGTCCAGTCCTGACCTCCCCGCAGCCGTCGGGAGGGCCCCCCCGCAGCGCCTCTGCCCAGGAGGGGAGCGATGAGGCAGGGAAGGTCGGTGCCTGGAGCTGCCCGCGCTGCGTGCGGAGCGAAGGGAGTTCTCACCACGCGAAGCCTGGGCTTTTCCCCGGCGGGCGCTGTCCGTCCCCAAAGGAGCAGAAGCCGCGGGGCGAAGGAAACGTTCCCCGCGGGTCTCCACCCCATCGGTGCGGGCAGCACCCTGACTGTGCCGGTCCGGGGCGGCCGACGTTGGGGAGCAAGGCCCGGGTCCGCCGCGTTCCAGGCCGCTGCGCCCCTGCGCCAAGCAGGAAGCCCCGACTGGTGCGGCCACGGGCGGTCGCGGAGCCGCACGGCGCGAAACGAAGCGGGCCGCGGCCGGGGAGAAAGGCTCGGGGGAGCCCCGCGGGGGCGAGCGAACGGCGGGGTCCGAGGTACGCTCGCCAGGCGGGAAGCAGGAGGAGCGCGCCCCGAACCCGCGTCCACGACACCCGCAGGCCGCGGCCCGGCGAGGGTTAAGGGGGGCGGGGCGAGGGGCGGCCCCGCCTCCGCCGCCGCGCGGGTCCGAGCGCGCACGGGGCGCGGGGGCGGGTGGGAACGGGCGGCGGCGGTGAGGGCGCG
>NW_022439319.1:0-9940 GCF_009761245.1 Sapajus apella
AGCGGGGCAGTACTGGACCAGATCTACCTCAGCGTTCCGGTTCAGTGGGGGCACCAGTGACTTCAGACTTCCTGGTCTCATGATGTCTTTAGACACTTAGAAATTATTGAGGACCTTGAAGAGCTTTTGTTTATTTGGGTTAATGTTTGTTAATATTTATGGTCTTTGACATTGAAACAAAAATTTAAAATGTTATTTATTATTTCATGTTAAAATAGCATGAATAAATCAATTATAGGTTAACATAAATAGGATATTTTATGAAAAAGCAATCTAGTTTGTCCAAACAAAAGGTCAAGATGTATGACATTCTTTAACTTTTTCCAAATCTAATGCCTGGCTTAATAGAAGATGTTTGTATTCTTATATCTGCTTTTGTATTAAACCTATTAGTATATCATAGGGCATATAGGCTCAAAAAAACTTTGCGGTGCCCTACTGAGAGAATGAGATGAAAAACAATTAGTGTTTCGTTATTATTATTATGAAAATAGTATTAACCTTCGGGATTCCGTAACAGTGTATCAGAGTTCTCCCTCAGAATCGCCAGACCGTATTTCAAAACTGGAATAGTGGATCCTGGAAGTGAATCCATGTGCTGGTTAATTTCTGGAGTCATCTCAACTGGACTAAGGAATACCTACACAACTGGTACAACATTATTTCTGGGTGTGTCTGTGAATGTGTTTCCAGAAGAGATTGGCATGTGAGTCAGTGGGAAATTCTCCCCTCCAATTGACTGGGAGCCCAATATCACAACAAGGCAGAGGAAAGGCAAATTCTTCTCTCTCTGGAGCTGAGACACTCTTCTTCTTCTGACCTTGGACATCAGAACTCCTGGCTCTCCAGCATTTGAACTTCAGGACTTGTTCCAGGAAGCCCTGGGTTCTGAGGACTTTGGCTTTGGACTGAGAGTTACGCAATCAGCTTCCCTGGTTCTGAGGCTTCTGGACTTAAACTGAGCCACGCCACCAGCATCCCAGGGTCTCCAGCCTACAGATGGGTTGTTGTGGGATTTCTCAGCCTCTATGATGACAGGAGCCAATTTCCCTATTAAACGCCTGCTCACACATCTATATTGTATTGGTTTTGTCTCTCTGGAGAATGCTAATACTAACAAGCATCTAAAATTCTGGCTTGAATGGTAGTATTTTAGGTTTTAGATAATTCAGTAATCCAGTTGGACTGAAAGAATTTAAATAATCAAAAATTTTATTACTGCAGTTACGAATAGGAATCAGGAGTGATTCTTTCAATACCTGATTTCTAAAGATGGAGGGCAGGGTTGTTTGTGTTTGTGTGTATGTCTTAGTCTATTTGGGCAGCTGTAACAAAAATACCACCAAGCCTGAATGGTTTGTAAGCAACAGAAATTTATTTCTTGCAATTCTGCAGGCTGGGAAATCTAAGATCATAGATTTATGCACACCCCAGCATACTGGTGTGTGGTGGGGGCCCTTAGCCTTGTTCATATGGCAAAGGAGAAAAATTCATCTCTAGGGTCTCTTTTGGAAGGACACTAATGACATTCATTAGGGCTCCCCCAAGCTCAGAGAGAAAATAGAAGGAGGAGATTTCAGACTTCCTGCCACTGCCCTGACCTGCGCCTGCCCCTCCTGATCTGTTTTTTCTGATTTAAGAAGCAGTTGTCCTGTCTCCTATGTCAGGCTAATTCTGCATCCACACCCTGGACTCTCACTCTGCAGTTTCCCTGAGGACTTCTGTGTTCAGTTCATTCATTCATTCATTCAACAAAAATCAGTGAGTACTAACTACATGCTAATCAGTGTTCTTGGTACTGGGGGCAGAGAAGTGCACAAAGCAGAAAGTCCCATTCCTTAAAAACCTACCTTTTGGTTGTAGAAGACAGACAGAAAACAAAATAAGTAGTAACATATATGGTGTATTGGGTGATGATAGCTGATCATAAGATGAATAAATCGGGGGAAGAATATAGGAAATCACAACTTCTAAAAGGATGGTAATGAGCAAGGGGAGCGAGGCACAGAATACCTGGGAGAAAAGCATTCTGAGTTGAGAGAACAGCAGTGCCAGAGCCCAGAGGCAGAAGCACTGCGGTTTGCATGAAGAACAGCAATGAGGCTGGTATGGACAGAGCACACAGGGTGCCCAGAGAATAGCAGATGACAAGGCCAGAGGAGGTTGAGGGCTGGATTGCATATGGCCTTGAAAGTCATCATGGTGACCTGGGCTTTACCACTGAGAGGGGAGCCACTGGAAGGTTAGAGCAGAAAAAGGGCTGGACTCACTTATGTTTTAGGAAGTTACTTCACATGCTAGACTGAGATGGGCTGTGGGTAGGGGTGGTGGATGGAAGCCTGAAGACCCAGCTGGGAGCTACTGCAGTGATTCAGGGGAAGATGCAGATGACTTGGACCAGGGAGGAGCCATGAAAATTTTACGATGCTGGATTTATTTCCCAGACAGAGTAAAACTGCTTTGCTGTTAAACTTAGAGGTGGCGTGTAACAGGAGGGCGTCAAGGGTGACCACAAGGTTCTGGTCCTAAGAAATGGTCCAGATGGAGTTGCCACTTACTGAGATGGGGAAATTGAGGGAGAAGCAGGCTGTAGAGGCCGGGGGAGGAGCCAGCACAGAATCCGGAGGTCAGCTTTGGATAGGTTTGGGTTGAGGAGCTTACTAGGGATCCCCGTGGAGATGTGGAGTAGGCAGGTCAGTAATAAATGTATAGTCCAGGCAACGGGTCCGGGCTGGAAACACAAGTTATTCTCTTTGTCCTCTTCATGTTCGTGTTGTTGCCACTGCCTGTTTCTCTTACCTAATGTGTTAGTGATCTATTGCTGCATAACAAATTACTACAAACTAAGGGATTTAAAACAGTACACATTTATCATTTTAGTTTCTGTGAGTCAGAAGACCAGGCAGAGCTTAGCGGGCTTCTCCGCTCAGAACTTCACAAAGCAAAAGTCAAGGTGCTGGCCAGGCTGTTGCCTCGTCTGGAGTCTCGAATGTGGGAGAATCCTCTTTCCAGATCACTCAGGTCATTGACAGAATTCGTTTCTCTACAGTAGGACTGAGGGCCCTGGCTCCCTGCAGGCTGGAGCTGGAGGCTGCTGTCAGCTCCTACAGGCCTCCACAGCTCCCTGCTGTGTGGGTCTCCCATGATGACTGCTTTCCTCTTCATAGCCAGCTAGCAAGACAGAGCCTCCAGTGTGGGTCAGCTAGCAAGACAGAGTCTTACTCTACATAGTGTAGTCATGGAAGGGACCTCCTATCAGCTTTACCATATTTTACTGGCTAGCAGCAAGCCACAGGTTCAGCTTACACTCACGGCAAGTACAGGCTGCAAAGTGCAAGAGGAGTCATAAGGGGTCCACTCCAGAGTCTGTCAGCTATGCCATATAAGAAGCTCAAGGTTCTCCCATTGTAACTGCTCTGCTTCCCCTTTGCCTGGGCAGTACACCCCCACTTGCCTCTCTCTAGGTCTCTGCTTCCATACAGGCAATGTCTTAGAAAGATAACATATGCATGGCCCTCAGGCACTGTCTGCAGTGATGATAGCCACTGCTATGCCACACCATAAACATTTCCTTTTTTTTTTTTTTTGAGACAGAGTCTTGCTTTGTTGCCCAGGCTGAAGTGCAGTGGTGTGATCTCTGCTCATTGCAACCTCTGCCTCCTGGATTCACGTGATTCTCCTGCCTCAGCCTCCCAAATAGATGGGATTGTAGGCATGTGCCACCAGGCCCAGCTAATTTGTGTAATTTTAGTAGAGAAGGAGTTTTGCCATGTTTGCCTGGCTGGTCTGGAACTCCTGATCTTAGGTAAACTTCCCGCCTCAGCCTCCCAAAGTGCTACATTACAAGTATAAGCCACTGCTCTTGACCCATAACCATCGTTTCTATCAGTTACTAGTGGTTTCTCAACCATTAAACCAGTTAAACATTTCTATTTTCCCCTCCCACCCCCATGCTTTCCTTTTTAGAGAGACAGGATCTTGTTCTGTCACCCAGGCTAGAGTTCAGTGGTGTGATCATAATTGACTGCTGCCTAGATCCCCTGGCCTCAAGTGATCCTCCTGCCTTAGCCCCCCAAAGTGCTGGGATTGTAGCTGTGAGACACGGCCTTGCATGGACAGCCCTGAGTTCTTCATAGACCTGTCTGAGTAGGTGTTCCTGCCTGTGTGGCATTTGCCTCATCAATCCCCAGGACCCTCTTCACTTGCTCCACTTGCTCCAGAACTGCTTATATTCCTTAGGCTTTGGTCCTGGCCTCTCATTTTGTACCATGTATGCTCTTGTAAGATCCAATCCAATCCATTTTCAGAGCTCTACCCCATAAGCAGACCCAACCAGCTCCTATGTTTCTGTCTCCAGCCCCACGCACTCCCTGAACTCAGTGCCCACTAGGGATCTCACAATGAGTGTGTCCAAAACTAAATTCCCATCAACCCTGCCTGCCCATCTTTATCTGAGTGAGTGACACTGCCTAACAGTCATTTTAGACTTCTCTTGCTCTCTCTGACTCATAGCCAAGTCCTGCTATTTGCACTTCCTTTCAATAGTCCAGCTTAGCAGTTACAGCACAGACTCTGAAGCAAGACAGCCTGGAATCAGAGCCCAGCTCAGGAAGAAACTACTCATGTGACCACGGGAAGTTATTTAACCTCTCTGGACCTCAGCTTTTACATCTATAAAATGTGGGAAATAAGGTTTCTACCTCTTAATGTTGTTGTGGGTCTTGTTAATACATGTAAAACCCTAAGCACAATACCAACATCGTGGCAGTTTCTGCGTAAGTAGTTCCTAGTGTTAATGTTAGTAATCAATCAAGTCTCCTCTCCCCCACTGCCAAGCCACCATCATTTCTTGCCTAGAGTGTCACAGGAGCTTTCTTCCTGGTCTCCCTATCTCCTAACATCTGGCCCAGGATGAGGGCAAGACACATCATGCAACCCCAGCAGGCATCATCTCACAGAATACAAAGTAAATGGCACCCTAACCTCCGATCTTCCCTGGCACCTGCTCCACTGCTGTTTTCAATGTACACATTTCTCATGTCAAACTTTTCAGAGATTTTCCCTTCCCCTTCAAACTAAAACCCCAGCTCCACAGCAGGCATCTGTTGATGTTGTCTTCAGGGGAGGTGGATTTAGGAGTCATCAATGCAGGGATCAGAATGGAGCCTTTCAGAATAGAAGAAATGAAATTCATTGAGGGATACTACTTGCAGAGGTTGTGCTAACTCTTCCTTAAATAACTTATGGAGCAGGTCTTATTCCCACCCTACAGACGAACAAGCAGAGACATAAATAATTCGTTTACTGGCTTTGGGTTCCCAGGCAAATCAGTTGTGGATGACAACAGATAAAGATAGAAAAGCAAGCCTAGAGAGAGTAGACAGAGCCAGCATGCCTGGGACATGCTGACAGATATCTAGATATAGCTGTAAAGAAAATTTGTGTTCATGGGAGTTCCTAATGGCCATCAGAGGTAGCATAATAACCATGAGAAATGGACATTTCTTGATGAGATGAGACTACATAAAGGAGACAGACACACCTATTGCATGCAGGACACCACATTAGGTCTTGTAAAAGACAAAGAGAAGATAGGATCAAGTGCCTAGGTCTTGAAGGAGGGCTAAATGCACTTTTCACTTAGCGTACATTCTTGTGACTTACTGTTTTTGATACACTGTTGTAAGCAAACTGCATGTATTATCTCATTCCATCCTCACAACAACAACCCTAAAGCCAAGTACTATTATTGTCCTTATTTTACAGATAGGGAAACAAGCACAGAGAGGTTAGGTAAGTGGCCCAAGTTCACGCAGGCCACCTGGCTTCGGAATTGGTGCCCTTATCCAGTTCATTATGCAATCTCTCCTCACTAATTTTGAACTTCAGTGGCTGAGACCTACTAGATGGTAGGTTCTTAAAAAAAAATTTGTTGAATCATTGAATTCATTTCTGCCCCATTTCACATCTGTTTATTTCCCAGAGTTACTACACAGCCTAAATTCAAACTGTTGCAATATAAGCAAATTCTATCAGCCCCAGTCACATCCTAGCCTTAGGAACTTTGATCACTTGCAATCCCAAAAAGTATGTTTTGAGGTCCTAGGCCACAGGAGAACCAATTTGTTTCATGAATCTCTTACAGAGACAGCAGTCACACTTTGTCTAGAGTCCAGACTCAGAGAATATGTATTCCACTGGCAGCATGAGAAACAAATACACAGGTAAATGCAATATAGCACAAACCAAGAGCTGACGGTGAATGAAGATGCTCAGAAACACCTGCACTAAAAATTTCCTGAAAAAGGCAAAACATGTCTAGCAGCACTGTCTCTGGAAACCAGACAAATTATATTATTTTATAACAGATCCTAAGCCTGGAAGCTTGAGGTGCTTAAAAGTGTACATTATAACCATGCTCAGTGGCTCACGCCTGTAATCCCAGCACTCTGGGAGGCCGAGGCGGGCAGATCACGAGGTCAGGAGTTCAAGACCAGCCTGGGCAACACGGTGAAACCCCATCTCTACTAAAATACAAAAAATTAGCTGAGTGTTGGTGGTGGGCACCTGTAATCCCAGCTACTCAGGAGTCTGAGGCAGCAGGAGAATCCCTTGAACCCGAGAGGCAGAGGTTGCAGTGAGCCAAGATTATGCTGCTGCACTCCAGCCTAGGTGACTCCATCTCCAGAAAAAGAAAAAAAAAAGCGTGTTGTGGGCCAGGTGCGGTGGCTCATGCCTGTAATCCCAGCACTTTGGGATCAAGGAGGAAGGCACTTGAGCTCAGGAGTTTGAGACCAGCCTGGCCAACATGGCAAAACCCCATCTCTACTAAAAATACAAAAAGTAGCCGGGCATGGTGGCAAGTAGCTGTAATCCCAGTTACTTGAGTAGCTGAGGCAGGAGAATCGCTTGAACACGGGAGGCGGAGGGAGGTCGCAGCAAGCTGAGATCCTGTCACTGTACTCCAACCTGGGTGACAGTGAGACTCCATATCAAAAAAAAAAAAAATTTGTATGTGGTTTTCTTTCCATTCACATGTTTATTTGACTCTGAGGTAAAATCTCCTCCTCCTTCATGTACTCATATTCATGCAAGCAAATGTTAGCAAACTGCCACAATAGCCTTTTAATTAGTGCACATCTTTCTCTTTCACCACATTAATTTTTCCCATTTTGTTCTGCCGATATTTCTATTACGATAAAAGACATAAGACAAGTAAATACATAGAAATACGTATATACATATACACACAATAACGAAAGAGAGAAACACAAACACTAAGGGAGGTGGGCTGGAATTTTTCTTCAGTGTGTACAATGTACTTTCAGTTTTCATTTCGACCTTCCTCAGTGGTTTCTGCCCAGCAACTGATGAGAAACATCACCTCTGAGCCAATCAAAACACTAATTCTTCCAAAGAGAGATTGTTACTATTCCTCTCGATGAGCAAACAGCCTCTGCTTTCTTTTTCCTTTCTTCCAGATCGAGACTCAACCATAATAGAAAGAATGGAGATCTATTAACCGCCTTTCTTCTGTGAGCTGTGGTTTTCAGAGGGGAATGTTAAGAGGTAAGTGGGGGATATTAATTAGAACCCAGGCCACGATGCCTGGGAAGACGGGCTGAATCTCCCGGTATGGTGAGTGGGTATTCAGGGAGAGCTCTCGCCAAGAGGAAGGGGTGTGGTGCCTGAGGGGTGTGCCTGAGGGGTCTGTGCTTGCACACAGGTGGACACAAGGAAAGGGGAGAAGTAGTGCAAGAATAAAGACCTGCAGAGGTTGGAATTTGGTATAAGGAAAGGGAGACAACATAAATGGATGAATATTCTAGTTACATGTTCTTCTTCTTCTTCTTTTTTTTTTTTTAGACAGAGTTTCGCTCTTGTTGCCCAGGCAACAAGATTGCAATGGCATAATCTTGGCTCACTGCAACCTCCACCTCCCGGGTTCAAGCAATTCTCCTGCCTCAACCTCCCAAGTAGCTGGGATCACTGGCATGCACCACCATGCCTGGCTAATTTTTTTTTTTTTTTTTTTTGTATTTTAAGTAGAGACAGTGTTTCTCCCTCCATGTTGGTCAGGCTGGTTTTGAACTCCTGACCTCAGTGATTGGGTTCCTTCCACCTCACCCTCCCAAAGTGCTGGGATTACAGGCATGAGCCACCGCGCCTAGCCAATTGCATGTTCTTAAGAACGTATTGTGGTAAGAAAAGGGCAAAAAAATCTTTAAAATCTGTTCTGGCCAGCTCAAGGCATCTATTCCAAGAGATCCTAAAAAGAGATGCACCTTATAGATTCATATGTAAATTTGTTCATTACAGAAATATTTATAATTTAGAAAAATCTGAACCAGCGTACATATACCACAGGTGGAGTCTAGACAGACAATGCATGGTTCAGTCGCAAAAGGGACTTCCATGCAGCCTTTAGGAATTATGTTTTTAATGAAGAGCAATTATTTATAATTTTAACAACATTAGATCCATACATTAAACCTTGTTTTGTATTTTTTAGGAAGAGTATGTGTTTTTCCCTCCATTCATCATTTCCCAAAACATTCGTTTGGAATGTTTTTCAATGGATACAGTTTATTTCACTGTATGAATATACAATTCTTTTTTTAACATTTCCCTTGTTTGGGCTATTTCCCTTTTCTCCATTTGGCTATTGTAGATTTTACTGTATTGAACAGCTTTAAACATAAATTTTTCTCTTAATCTCTGATTTTTTTTTCTTCAATACTAATTTCTAAAAGTGGAACTTTTGGGTCAAAGCATACAACTTTTTTTTTTAATAGCCTTCCTTGGTAAAGCATATAACATTTTTTTTAAGGCTCTTGTATATATGGCCAGAATCCTTCCAGAAATATTTACATTTCCACTACCAAAGTAGATGATCACTACTATAGTTTTTTATTTTACTGATTGATCAATTTGTAGAGACAGTGTCTCATGTTGCCCAGGCTGGTCTTGAACTCCTGGGCTCAAAGGATCCTCCCACCTCAGCCTCCCAAATTGCTAGGATTATAGGCATGAGCCGCTACTTAAAATTGTTTTCCCTTATGCTTTTATTCATTTGATATATTGAATGGAATCAGGGAAAATGTATATATATATATATATATCCTTTAAAAAGAATAAAAATATATATCTTATTATAAAGATAGCAGAGAAATTTTGAACTCAGGGACAATGATAATAAAAATACACCCTATTTATAGCAACATAAAGAGCAACTTTGAGGAGCAGAAGACATGAAATGCAATGTTTAGTCTGGGTGGGTGCAAGATCCAGGTGGGGGTGGGGACGGCCACTGCACAGAACCCTGTTCCCTTGCTTCCTGTTCCTCCCGCCCCACCTCCCTCTGCAGCCCTTGTTCTCAGAGGCCATCCTCAGACCCACAGCAGCAGGTGTTACGGCTGCAGGCCTCAAGCTCCTTTGTTTTGGGAGAAACGGTTGAGGAGTTAGTATTTACTGAGCAGCTAGTATGCCCATCACTATTATAACTCATAATAATTATTGTTAAGTAATACATGAAAAACTTAAATTTAAAGAATTCCAATATTTTAAAAGTAAAGGGAGCAAAAGGCTCAAGTGTCCTTTCACTCACTAACCTCTAATCTTCAGTTTAGCATTCATTTTTTTAGACATTTTCAGGCATTTACGTATGTAGTTATGCAGAAATGTACAGCTTTGCTTTTGTTTTTCAACTGAATCATTAGTATAGTTCTGCAAGGTGCTTTTTGATCACTTAGTGTATCTTCATTATCCAGGCTCATGACAATAAATCAACTCTTTTTACCCGCTGCACTGAATTCCCTCTGAGGGTTGAGTCGTCATTCCTCTAAGCAGTTTCTGCTGGGTGGCTGGCTCAGTTGGTTACCACTTTTATATTAAAAAATAGTGCTGCAGTGTCATTCACACAGAGGCTTCTCCCTGCACC
>NW_022439320.1:0-8559 GCF_009761245.1 Sapajus apella
GGCTGTACTGACACTCACCCCCATGACGAGGCTGTACTGAAGACACTCACCCCCATGACGAGGCTGTACTGACACTCACCCCCATGACGAGGCTGTACTGACGCTCACCCCCATGACGAGGCTGTACTGACGCTCACCCCCATGACGAGGCTGTGCTGACGCTCACCCCCATGACGAGGCTGTGCTGACGCTCACCCCCATGACGAGGCTGTACTGACGCTCACCCCATGACGAGGCTGTACTGACACTCACCCCCATGACGAGGCTGTACTGAGGACACTCATCCCCATGACGAGGCTGTACTGAAGACACTTACCCCCATGATTAGGCTGTACTGAGGACACTCACCCCATGACAAGGCTGTACTGAGGACACTCAGCCCCCATGACTCCAGGCAGCTCCTGGGAGAGGTGTCACCACCCCTGCTGTGCCCTGGGCTGTTTCTGCTGGGATCTTGGGTCATCAGTTACTTCTTTGTCAAACATCTGTGCTCAGCTGTGCCCAGGGCCCCCCGAGAATGGGCTGCTTCCCTGTGGAGCTCCCCTGTGTGGGCGTCCTCATGCAGGTAGGGTGTGTGTGTGTGTGCGCACACACGCGCACGGGTGCATCTGCCTGTGAGCTTCGGTGTACACCTGCGTGTGGAGTGTTTGGGTGTGAGCCTCAGGTACCCAGAGATGCCCTGCTGCCCCTTTGTGAACCCGGACCAAGAGCTTCCACTTTGGGGGCTTTTCTTTGGACTCACAGCTTGTATGTCCTCCCCGTCTTCAGATGGACATCCCTTTCTTGCTTCTGCTACATCAGTTTATCTCTGGCTTTCCGCAAGAAAATGCCGTTCTTACGGCTGTATGCCCCCTTGAGGCTCACCCGTATCACTCAACCACATCTGCTGAGCAGTGCCGGGCACTGGGACAGCCCCACCTGCCTGATGCTCTGCCCCGAGGTTCTGTCGTCCAGCTCCATCCTTATTTGCCCTTCAGGGTAGGGGCCTTCTGGATCCTTCTTTAGGCCTTCTCTTTGTGGGCAGCCTCAGCTTTCCTGGGCCTCAGGGGATGGAGGCAGCCAAGTGACCTCTGTCCAGCTTTAGCTTCCTCTCTGTGGGGTGAGAGCACCTCCGGAAGCATTGCTCCTCCTCCTTAATGATGCCTGCTGCCCAGACTGGACCTCACTCCAACCCATGCCCACTCTCCAGGCCGGAGCGGACCCGCAGCTCACTCTCCAGCCCACACTGGACCCCACCCTCACCATGGCTCACTCTCCAGACCACCCAGCGGGGATGCAGTGCCCGTTTCGTAGTGCTTTATTTTTCTAAATATTAGCCCCAATTAAAAAAACTTTTTTGTCCTCCCATTTTTAGGGTAATTTTATGGAGTGTCAGCCTGAGAGCAGCATCTCTCACCGTTTCCACAAAGACTGTGCCTCTCGAGTCAATAATGCCAGCTATTGCCCCCACTGCGGGGAGGAGAGCTCCAAGGCCAAAGAGGTGACGATAGCTAAAGCAGACACCACCTCCACGGTGACGCCAGGCCCCGGGCAGGAGAAGGGCTCTGCCCTGGAGGGCAGGGCCGACACCACCACGGGCAGGTACCTGGCACAGGCTCTGGCTGGGGTCTCCAGCTGTGCACCGGAAAAGGTGTTGGTTGTTAATTTAACATGATGGCTTTCTGCTGTTTTTTCCAGAAGTCTCTGAGCTGCCCCTGATGCTCGTGGTGGTTTCTGACGTTTAAGACTCAGAAATCATGTGTTGCCATGTGCACAGAGGCCTCTGTCTTTCAGTTGGTTGTGTAGGTCCCCCTGCCTGTTCTGAGGCGGCTTCACAGCACCCCGCTGATGTAGCTCTGTGGTGTTTCTGTTGGTGGCACGTCCCCTGTCGGACACAAGCCCTGGAGGAGTGGTAGCTGCCGCAGTCTGTGACTGAGTTATGTGGCATTAAGCTTTGAAGGCTTTAGCTGAAGACAAAAAGTCTAAAATAATTAGAAGTGTTTGTATTAGACACAAATAATTGTCTTCCTGGAGGAGTCCAGTAGAAACAGCCGAAAAAGTTTTAGAGCTCAAAAGAGTCGTACTCAAGAGAGTAAGAGAATCAGATAAGAAGAGAGAGAAGTCACTTGCCTTCCTCCTTCCAGCAGTACCCTACTGGAAAACACAATAACGAAAGAGATTTTTTCAAAACAACAATAAAACCTGTTATTGCCCAGCAGAAGAAAAGAACTTAAATGTGAGACTTACATAAAGAAAACTCACACTTCACTGAAGATTATTTAAAAGAGACTCGAATTGTGGGCATGTTAAGGTGATTCCTTCCTGTTAACCTGTAAATTTAATGCACTTTGAATCAAAATTCCAGTGGGATTTCCTTTTGTTGGGGTGGGCAGTAGACTTGATAGATTCAGCGTGAAGCTTATTCATGAGAGGGTATCTGAACACGTGGTGCCGAAGTCTAGAAGTTACCTGCGTGTTCTCAGGAAATGTGGTTGAGTCCTGAACCGTTTAATCCAGGGACTCAGCAGACAGGAAGCAAATGTGGAGCTCTCGCCTAGAGAAACAGCACACTTGGGCAGTCAGACCAGTCGTGTTTAATGTTTTCATCAAACGTTTCCCGATTTCCTCCCCTGAAGTGCGGCTGGACCACCACTCTCGGAGGACGACAAGCTGCCAGGCCCCGCCTCCCATGCGCCCGAGGGCTTCGATCCGTCGGGACCTGCTGGCCTCGGGAGGCCGACCCCCGGCCTTTCCCAGGGACCAGGAAAGGAAACCTTGGAGAGTGCTCTTATTGCTCTCGACTCGGAAAAGTAAGAACTGACGTGTGATTTCAGAGATGTCTCAGAGCCTGTTCTCATCTGCACCCCGTGTTTTTCCCCATGGCGTCACTTAGCAGTTTTCAGCTTTTTGATTAATGCTGTTCATTAGAATAATTCGTGTATTTTCACACTATTTTGGGAAATTATTGCAAATTATTGTCCTCTGCATTATACTAAGAGCAACATGTGACACCTTTGAAGTCCTAAGTGAGGAGGCGGTCCTGGTGGGCTTTACAAGCATCTCCCAGCTGCCGCTGGCCCTGAGCTGCCCTTCGGTCATCAGAGCAGAAACTGCTGCTGATGCCCAGGCTGCTTCCCTCCCGGCCCTGCCCCATCCGTGCAGTACAAGGGCTGGGCTGAGGGACCCTCTAGGCTCTCCTGACAGCTCACCGACACTGCGCCTCTCATCCTCCTGTCTTCTCTTGGCATTGCCCCCGCTAGGGAGGCAGACCAGACTGTGACACTGAGGCTTGCGGGTGGCCTGCTCCCTGCAGCTCTCCTCTGTCTGCCTCCAGCCTCGCCTCCGAGCCTGTACGTGCAGCGAGGGTGCCATCTACTGAAGCCCACATGCCCTGCCCACTGCCCAGACCCCAGACTGCTCTGACCCTGCTTTCTCCCCCATCCCTTGGTTACTGTGTTAGTCTGCTTTTGTGTCACATAAAGAAATACCCAAGGCTGGATAATTTATAAACAAAAGAGGTTTAATTGGCTTATGGTTCTCCAGACTGTACAGGAAGCATGGTATTGGCATCCGTTCCATCGGAGGCCTCAGGAAACTACAGTCATGGTGGAAGGCAAAGTGTGAGCTGTAGCAGGAGACAGAGGAAGGGGAGGCTCCCAGACTCTTAGGCGACCAGATCTTGTGGGAACTGACTGAGCCGGGGGATGCTGCTAAGCCATTCGTGAGGGAGCCACCCTCAGGGTCCAGTCACTTCCCACTGGGTCTCACCTGCAACACTGGAGGTCACATTTCAGCATGAGATTTGAGAGGGACACAGGTCCAAACCGTATCAGTGATCAGCTGAGCCATCGAGTTAAGGTTTCAAAGTGAAGGTGCGGTTGTTCTCAGCTCTCACTGCCCCAGGCAGCTTCTGTTGTGTGAGCCGTGCCCCCACTGGTGACCACGCTATGTGGGCTCATCTTGGCTGGGGCTGGTCCTGGCTGTGCTGAGCGTAGACGACCCCGCTCCCCTGCATCCTGCGCTGGTTCTTTCGTCGTGTTGTGTAAAAGCCTCACAGTGCGTAGCGTTCTCCTGCAGTGACTGGGAACTCAGTTGCTTGTTCTGCACTTTTTACTATGAGATATCTCAAGACTGGTGGTTTGGTGCTTGAGCTTGAGGGGTTGGTGGGCAGATGTCCCCCAGGCCTTCCAGCCTTCAGCTTCACACATGGGACATGACGCCCCATGCTGACTGTTGTCCTGTGCTTCCCACAGACCCAAGAAGCTTCGCTTCCACCCAAAGCAGCTGTACTTCTCCGCCAGGCAAGGGGAGCTTCAGAAGGTGCTCCTCATGCTGGGTAAGTGCCTTCCTGCTGCCCGGGGCACTGAAGGGAGTGGAGAGTGGTTGTTCCCCTTCCTCAGAGGCTGCTCTCATGTTGCCTTTCTGTTTCTGAGTCTCTGATGAGTGAGAGTAGGTTGGCCACTGGTGTTTAGCTTTCTTATGGTGCTCATGTTCAGTTATGCAGGATGTTAGAACTATTCTCTATGACGTTCTAATTTTTAAAAAGGAATTAGGTATGCATTATTAAGTCAAGCAGAAATGTGGATTGAGGAAAAGCGAAATTAGTGAGCTGGGGCCCTGCTGAGGTGTGTGGTGATGACGGCCCCGGTGGTGTGGACTAACCAGGTGTCGACTTAGGTATTTGACAACAGACACACGGACTGCTTTAGATGTCTAGTGCCTAAAAGCATGCTTGTTAGAGCCTTCCCAGTGGTGATTTCATCTCTGAGCTCATATAGCTCTAGGCTTGATTTCTCTGACGTTCATCTTCTGTGGGTTGAAAAGGGTGATTAAGAAGCCCTTGACCTGACAGTACATCATAAAAGACGTTAAACTGTTTGCTCTCAAGAAAAGGTTTATTTGGCCGGGTGTGGTGCCTCACACCTCCCAGTACTTTGGGAGGCTGAGGTGGATGGATTACAAGGTCAGGTGATGGAGACCATTCTGGCCAACACAGCGAAACCCTGTCTCTACTAAAATACAAAAAATTAGCTGGGCGTGGTGGCATGCGCCTGTAATCCCAGCTACTTGGGAGGATGAGGCAGGGGAATCGCTTGAACCTGGGAGGTGGAGGTGGCATTGAGCTGAGATCATGCCACTGCACTCCAGACTGGCGACAGAGCAAGACTCCATCTCAAAAAACTAAAGGTTTATTTATGTTGACCAAAATGGCAGCTTTAATCACTTTTTCATAGATTTTACCCGACACTGAGGCCACCTCCTGCCCCACAGCTCCCTGTGCACTCCGACCTCCCAGAAACTGACTGGTATCCAGGCTTCTGTGCCTGGTCTGGCTTGCTCCTCCAGGGTGTGTCTGCCCTGGCCCGCCCCCTCTCAGGGCCTGGGGCGGCTGTGGCCAGGCCACTGGGATCACAGAAAGAGCCTGAGTTAGAGCAGGCGGTAAAGGGAAGAACAGGCACTGCTGAGTGAGTTCTGACAGACGGACCTGCCCGTTAGGTTCTGCAGGAGCCTGGCAACTTCCTCTCACGTCCTCCTGGCAGGACAAAGGCCAGAGGACGGTGCCGTGGGCGGGTTCCGGGCGGCTTGAGGTGGCCTTTTGTATGGAAGCTGCTTGTTTGTGAGAGCACTTGGCAGCCTTGGTGACCGTCCGGAGCTGGTACATCTGAACTAATTAATAAACCTGTGTTTGTTCACAGTGGACGGAATTGACCCCAACTTCAAAATGGAGCACCAGAATAAGCGTTCCCCACTGCATGCCGCGGCGGAGGCTGGACACGTGGACATCTGCCACATGCTGGTTCAGGTTCGGCAGGCACAGCGCCCTCCTGAGGCCCTTCACCTGCTCCCTTTCATTGCTATCACCGTGAAATGAGACCATGTTCGTGGTTCTTCCGGTTTAAAAGTTACTCAGTGCCGTGAAGCAGACCCAGAATCAGCCTTTCTGACCCCAGTCCTGCAAGCACATCAGGGCTTCCCGCTGCTTCCTCCTGCGTGTACCGCGGCCTCTGACCAGAGCATGCTGCCTCTCGGCTGTTTCTTGATTTGCTTTCCCTGGCTTTGGTTCTTGTCACTCATGACTCCATCCTCGGGAGGCAAGCACTAGGCATGGACGCCCTTTGTGTGTAAATCAGACCACGTGAGCATTTTTAAGCCACCTTGTATTCTGCAAGGGCGTGCTGTGTCACGTTAGTCACTGTCGTGTGTTTCGGTTGCTTGAGTTGACTCTGCCTCCTGCTGATTTATTCCAGACCCTCTGCACACTGCCCGTGTGGCTCAGTGCTCAGACACACGACGCCACTTCTCCTCCGTGACGTTCCCTGATCCCTGTGTTGGGGCCCCTGTTTCTCAAATGCCAGGTTTGAGTCTGGTGCAGTCTGACTTCTGAGCCCTTGGATGTGACCTATTATTTCTGGAAACTTTAGGGGCTTTCCTTGAACCCCACTGGGCTGAAGTTGCACCTTGTTGTAGCGTGGGGCCTTTTAGACTCGCCGGAGCGTTTGGTGCATTTGGTGTGCCCTTTCAATACAGAAATCCATGCTGTCTGTCCTGGGAGGATTTCCTGTGTGACTTCTGTGCCTAGGTCCCCTCTACCCGTCTCAGTGCCCGGGTCCCCTCTGCCCGTCTCAGTGCCCGGGTCCCCTCTGCCCGTCTCAGCTTTGTCGTTCTAGGACTCTCGTAATTCAGGCGTGGGACCTTCCAAACTGATTCCTGCTGTGTTCTCTTCTGCCATCTAGGCAGCATTCTCAACTTCAGCTTCTAGCTCCTGGGGGATTTTTAATGTGTGAGGTCACATTTTCAAATCCCAAGAATTCCTTTCTGCTCTCGGATAGTTCCTTTTCTCTGAAGCTCTTATGGTTTTTCTGAAGTGTTATGCTGCTCTGTTTTAGTTTTTCTTATCTAAAGGTTCTCCTCAAACGCCCATGACTCTTCTTTATTGTCAAACTACTAAACGCTGGCGGTAGCTCCTGCTTGCCGGGGGCTGGTCACTGCAGGGTGACCTCCAGGCCTTGCTGTTTTGTTGGGGCCCCCAGACACCGCTGTCTGGGAGGGGCCTGTCCCCTCGGACTGCACCCGTCTCTACCTTCCTTAGGGCCGAGAAGGAGAGAGCAATGGCGCTCCGTCTGTTGCACTCACACCTACCCGCTCTCCGGCGACGGAGTCGTCACTGATGATGTTTGTTACTATTTGCCTGGAATGATTTTTCCCTCCTTTTAGTCTGACTTTCTTCCCCTCCTTTTCGGATATACGTGTTTTAAACACAGAACTTGACTTTTTATAAATTTGGTCTAACAATTTTGGTATTTTAATAGGAACTTTTAGTCTTGCTCTTATTTATATCTAATGTCGTATAGTTTTAATTTCTAGCTGTCTTTGTCCATTTTTTCTTGCTGTAACAGAATCCTTGAGGCCAGATCATTTATAAAGAAAATAAATTTATTTCTCACAGTTCTGGAGGCTGGGAAACCCAAGGTCAAGGGGCTGCCTCTGGAGACTTCTGGAGAGGCCGCGTGCTGTGCCCACACACAGCCGGGAACCGCACAGAGTGAGATACTCCAGCGCAGACTCTTGCTGCGGACCAGGCTGCCCACATGGGAGCAGGTCTGTTCTTGGGGGACTGACCCCGTCTTGGAGAAAGGCGAGGCTCCCATCTTCGGAGCCTCGTTACCTCTTAAAGGCCTGGCCTCCCAGCCTCACTGGGGCCCCCAATCCCAATAAATAAATCGCATTCAGGCCGTAGGCCCAGCCTTTTGAAGCCAGTGCTGTTTTGCCCTTTCTTCTTGCCCTCTTTTGGGTTGATTTTTGTTTCAATTGTGCCATTTCTCTTGTCTCTCTGTTAGTTCTGAAGTTACCAGCTTTCCACTTGTGGAAAGGCCCCAGTGGTTCCTCCCAGTCTCACATGCAGGCTTTTCTTCCCAAGGTCAAGACTGAATGAGATGATGATGGGGAGCCAAGTCCCGGCGGAGGGTGAGGCAGGGAGCAGCTGAAGTGACCTGGGGTCCAGTAAGCCAGGGCTTGGGGGTTGTGGGGGCTCCAGGAGGCTGAGAAGAAAGTGTGCCGTAAGAAGGGCTGAGCCGAGGTGGGCACCGGGGCCAACTCCATGCAGGAGGAGCTGTGCAGGCTGCTGGGTGTGTCAGGGAGAAGCAGAAAAGGATTCAGAGACAGTGGGTGCGGGCTCAAGACCACTCACGTGGGCTGCAGTTCTTGGTGGGACCGTGAGGGAAGTGGCCAACCTGGTGGGAACAGGCTTCTGGGAGAGGATGAGATGAGGTCGGGGCAGCCGGGGGTGGGGAGTGGAGGGTGGTTGCCCGGACACAGAGGCAGAGCTGGAGCGAGGGTGGGCTGTTCAGGGTGGAAGTGATGCCAGGACGTTCATGGGTGGGGCTCTGAGGAAGAGGAAGAGAGTCTGGTCTGGAAGAGGCAGGAGCTGGTGGTGTGGGGCTCCAGAGCAGAGCTGATGGAGGGCAGGCATTCGGCCGGGAGGCCCTCTCCCTACCTGGGCCTTGTGATGGTTGTGGCATGATTCTGTTTCTGTTGTGGCCGGACCTGGACGGGAACGAGTATGCAGAGCCACGTGGGGGG
>NW_022439320.1:8569-9938 GCF_009761245.1 Sapajus apella
TGCGCGCTGCCACGTGGGGGGCAGGCCCAGACAGGAACAAGGGCTGTATGAGCGCTGCCCCAGCGGCCCCGGGAACTGGGCCAGGCCATGAATGTGTGCTGTGCTGAGCCCCTAAGGGTGGGCCGTGTGGAGCCCATGAGGGTGGGGTGTGCTGAGCCTGTTCTCCATGCTCACTGCTGGCTGTGGAGGCTTCTTGAAGCTGTTCCTCCTGGGCCTGGAATTCCAGATTGCTGGTGGTTTTCCTCAGGTGGTGTAAGGGGTGATGCCACTGTCTTCTTATTTCCATTCTTCCTTTTGAGAAATTAGCTTGGCAGTCCTTTGAAAAAGACTGTGTTCTCTTTGGCTTTCTTATTTAAACATTAAAATTTTAAAAAATATGTGGTTGCATTGTGCATACGGAAAAGTCCTTAAAATATAAACATCCAGTTAACAAATCATTATATTGTGGCCCTGGCATTCGGGCCCCATGAGATGCAGCCTTGCTGGCTCCCCAGACACCTGGATGCAGCCCCCCAGGAACACCAGCCATGTGGGTCTCACCGCCCTGCCAGTGCCCTTGGGCATTATGGTTGTTTGCTTTTGACTTTTATGCTAATTGAGTCGTACAGCATGAGTTCCTTTGTGTCTGCCGCGTTGGTCAGGAAAACAAGGAATTGCAGGACCGGGAAATGGCCGTGGGGCTGAGTACCCGAGCACTGCCGGGCTCCCGGTGACTGCCCGACTCTGCTTGTCTGAAGTATCGTCTTTGGAAGGTGAGGGGAGCACAGAAGCTCTTCGTTGTTCCACAGCTTCGAGTCATAGTGTTGTGAAGTACAGTGCTGTGTCTGGGCTTTGCGCATAGGAAATGGTTATGTCCCTTGGTGCTGCTGTGTGCCCAGTGCCCGGGGGTCTGACCAGCCCAGAACCACTTCAGATTAAATTCCTAGCCTGAGTTTAATTTGGTGACCTGGCCTGCAGAACTTACTGTCTCTGGTCTAGAGGGTTTCTCTTTCTCCTTCCCCTTAGAATCTAAGCAGTTTTCCTGAGATTCTCTAGAAAAAGAGAGATTGGCTTTATTTCTAGTTTGCCCTAAATCCAAGGGTGCTGCTTCTCAGGGTTTCGGCATTTGCAGGGGTGTCTCACATCTCACACCGACTCTTTGGGCAAGCTCTGTCCACAGGCAGTGAGGGTCTGTGGTGTCATCTCTCCCGGGCTCAGGTCTAGGTCAGGTCTTTGAGCCAAATCTCCTGCAGCAGCACAGGAGAGGGGTTCGTGTTCACCCTGTGAGAGGGTCCCCCGGAACCAGAGGGGTTCATGTTCACCCTGCGAGAGGGTCCCCCGGAACCAGAGGGGTTCGTGTTCACCACCCGGAACCAGAGGGGTTCATGTT
>NW_022439321.1:0-8556 GCF_009761245.1 Sapajus apella
TAAAAATCAAAACTCTTAGTAAACTAGGATTAGGTCACTTTCACAATATGATAATAAATATCAATATAATACACAATGGTGAAAGATTATGTGTTCCCATTAAAAATGGGTACACATAAAGAGATGCTCAGTATTGTTAGCTATCAGTGAAATGCAAATCAAAACCACAATGAGAGACCATCTTGCATACTAGGATGACTATAATCAAAAAGAAAGATTATAACAAGTGTTAGCAAGGATGCAGAGAAATTGGAACCCATGTATATTGGTGGTGGAAATATTAAATGGTACAGCTGCTTTGGAAAATAGTCTAGAAGCTCTTCTAAAGCCGCACCATAAGAGTTACCAAATGACCCAGCAATTCCATTCCTAAGTATATAGCCAAGATAAATGAAAACATACTTTCACACAAAAACTTATGCTCAGAAGTACAAAGCAGCATTATTCTTGGTAGTCAAAAGGTAGATACAACCAAAATGTCTATCAACTGATGAATGGATAAATGAAATATGATATGTACTCATAATGGTATGTCTTTGGGCAACAAAAAATAAAGCACTGATACATTCTACAAATAGATGAACTTGGATGGAAACATAGATTGAGAACATGATTGCTAGTGAAAGAGACCAGGATTAAAGTGTGACATGTTGAGTGATTTTGTTTATATGACATGTTCAGAATAGGCGTATCCATAGAGACAGAGGGTAAGTTGATTCTTTTGGGCCAGAGTGGTTGGGGGAATTACTGGGATGTGACTGGTAATGGGTGTAGGGTTTCTTTTTGTGGTGTTGAAAATGTTTTAAAATTGGTGTGTTAATGGTTGCATAATGATGGTGTATACAGTGCTGTGAATATGCTAAAAACCACTGAATAGTACATTTAAATGGGTGAATTCTGTAGTATATGAGTTATATCTCAATAAAGCTGTTATTAAACAAATGAAAAACAATGCAAGAGTGACCATGGTCTTCATGCTATTTCTAGTTACTCTAAAGTTTCTAATTAATGCCATTCATTATACAAGGAAAAAAGAGATAAATACTGGAAAGGAAGCAACAAATTATTACAGAAAAGAGTTGTCTACTCAGAACATTCAAGAGATTTATACTAGAATGAATAAAAAAGTTTGCTAAGGAGGCAGGTATAAAAACTCATTGGGCCTTGGGCTGTTATCCTTACTGTATAAACAGTTCTTATAAATATGTAAGAACCTAGTAGGAAAGTAAACCAGTGATATGAAGACTATTTGCAAAAAATACAACATGATGGATAACCATACAAAAGAATGTGCAGCATATCAGTAACAAAAGAAATTCTTCTTAAAAAAAATACCATAAGCTGGTAGGTGACGGGCGCTGTTGTTGAATGAATGTCTTTAACATACATAGACATTCACAAGTCCTCAGGAATTTAGCAATGCCCCAGAGTAAATTACGTGACTACAAATATTTATAATACCTAATTCTTTATTGACCTCAGTAGATATCTGGAAATTGGGATCCGCTAGAGCTATTCCTAGAGGGCTGGCTTGGCTCTAAGCGCTTAGAGGAGACTGAGGCAATGGGAGGTCTTGAGTCTTGTTTGCTCTTGGTGTCCTGAGGAATGTTCATGAGGTCTGCCACTCCCCTGGCTCTCCCCTGGAGCAGAAGGGAGGTCTGAGGCTCCTAAACTAGATCAGGACCACAATTTCTATTATTATTTATTATTATTTTTTTAGATGGAGTCTCAGTCTGTCATCCAGGCTGGAGTGCAGTGGCATGATCCTGGTTCAGTGCAACCTCTGCCTTCCGGGTTCAAGTGAATTTCCTGCCTCTGCCTTCTGAGTAGCTACAATTGTAGGTGCCCGCCACCACACCAGGCTAACTTTTGTATTTTTAGTAGAGGCGGGGTTTCACCATGTTGGCCAGACTGGTCTCAAACTCCTGACTTTAGGTGATCAGCCTGTCTCAGCCTCCCAAGGTGCTGGGATTACAGGCGTGAGCCACCATGCTGGCCCACAGCTTTTATTTAAACTGAAAAATGGAATGAATACAATGCATTAGTTCCTAAGCTGCCTCATGGAAGCAGCTACCATTTTCACTGGAGGGATGAGTCCATGTTTATCTGCAGGTGGTCGGTTCTTGGCAGTGGTAGGATTGCTGTGCCCTGTGGTCATTACAGGAGGGTCCCTCTGGTGGTTAGAGTGGTTGTGTCTTGCTGGAGTCATCATTGCTTCAGTTTTCTCTTGCCCTGTAGAGACTGTCTTGTCATTTCAATTACATGTTATGTTAGGATGATCTCAGTGCACATATCCTTGAAATTGCCCTGCATATAAGAGATGTGTGCTTGATAAAAATTATTTCTAGAAATCTTTTGTAGCAGTTTGGATTTTAGCTGAGTTGTGATAATGCCATTCATTAGAAAGATTTTTTACGAATCAATGTAGGGATCTTGAATTGGTATGTTTTCCTTATATACATTTATCTGATGCTTTTTTTCTCCCATGTGTATGTTTATACTTCCTACTAGTTTATATGGAAGCAAACAGCCTTAAGGCCATTTCTACAAGTTAGAAGCACGTAGAAAAATGTGTTATTTTCTTTTTCGTAGAATGTAATTCACACATAGTCAGTGTAAACTCAGAACTTTAACACATACACTTTCTGCTTTAAATTAGAAATGTTATATAATTCCAATGAAATAAAAGTGTAGACCAGTGTAAAACTCAGAGAGGGTATTCTTAATAGGATCTACAAATCTTTTCTGGTACATTTAAAGTCATATTTTCATAATTGGTGAATTTTCATCTTTGGATATACAGAATCATACTCAGAGATCCAATTAACTTAAGGGGACGTGTTTTGGTTTTTATTATTGGGGGAATTCTCAAGAAATTGCATTTTGGAGTAAGTATGACTTTACTCTCTTATCATTTATTTTGTGAATCACTCTTCTGGTTTATGGTAACACTTTTCATCATGCCGATTTCTCTAGGTTGAAAATGTCCGCTTGGTAGATCGAGTGTCTCCTAAAAAAGCAGCTCTAGATACTTTGTATTTGACGGCTACTCACGTCATATTCATTGAAAATTCACCTGACACAAGAAAAGAAACATGGGTATGCTTTCTTTATTTTTGGCTTTCCTTATTTTGCGTTGTTTGAAATAAAAAGGTTTTGCCCTCCATTTTTCCTTAGGGTGAGATGGGTGGGCTTTTGGTGGTTGGGTGCTAGGGAACTGTTTCTGGAATGTGTGTTTGGCCTTTTTCTATGCAGTCATATCTACTTAATCATTTTAAACACGAATTATTTGAACATCATTAAAGAAAGACTTAGAAATAACCAGATGACACAAGTGCTTCCTGTCACAGCTGTCAACGGGAGCTTGAATACTGTCAGTTGTCCAGATTCAGCGTTTTCTTCCTCCAGTGCTCCATTTGCAGTGCTCTTTATTTGTAGGGTCCTATAATGCAGCCATTTGGTCATTTTATTATGTTGCCTCTACTTTTCCATAATTGGAAAAAGAAAAGCTAGAGGAGTTCACCATCAGGTATTTCTGCTACTTATTAATGAAACTATTAGATATTTATTCTTCTTATTATTTTTGAGATGGAGTCTCACTCTGTTGCCCGGGCTGGAGTTCAGTAGTGTGATCTCGGCTCACTGCAACCTTTGCCTCCTGGGTTCAAGTGATTCTCCTGCCTCAGCCTCCTGAGTAGCTGGTACTACAGGCATGCACCACCACACCTGGCTTGCTTGTTTGTATTTTTAGCAGAGACGGGGTTTCACCATGTTGGCCCGGCTGGTCTTGAACTCCTGACCTCAAGCCATCTGCCCGCCTTGGTCTCCCAAAGTGCTGGGATTACAGGCATGAGCCGCTGCGCCTGGCCATATTATTTTTTCTGCAACCCAATCATGACATGCCTGAATTGTAGATTTCCCTTTTCTATATTCCACGCACCCGTGATACATTCTTAGCAGAAGGTGGCAGCCACTTCTTAGTGTAGAGGAAACTTAATAAAATGCTGCCATTGAAGACTGAGCAGAGATCCTCCTGTAACACCAGAGACGCACTTCAGCATGATTTCATTTAAAGTTAATCTCCTCTTTAGAGAGTAGAATCATGGTTTTACCAGAGGTTGGGAGTGCACAGGATAGGGAGGGAATGAGGAGATTTTGTTCAAAGGACACCAAGTTTCCAATAGACAGGAGGAAACATCTTGAAATCTATTGCACAGCAAGGTGATCATACTCAATAGTAACGTATATTTCAAAATCATTATGAGAGTAAATTTCAAGGGTCTCACTGTAAAAAAAAAATATAGGTAACCAATGGCTATGTTAATTAGCTCAATTTAATCCATTCCACATGCTGTACATCTATCACAGCATCACTTTGTACCCTGTAAATGTGTACAACTATGATTTGCAGTAAAAAATATTAATTTAAAAATAAAAAATAAAACAAATCCCTTCTTTTGTAGCCCGCCCGACCACCAACAGCTTGGAAAACAACAATCCCATGTTGATACAGAAGTTGAACATTCCATGTGGAATTAAGGAGCATGGTGGCCCCTCCCAGTGGAGCCATCTCTAACTTTTGTTGATTGCAGAAGTGTATTTTACTAACTTCTGATGACCTTATTTAATTTTAGCTATTAAGTGCATTCAATGTTTGACTACCAGAATGTTTCCTTACTTGGCCTTATACAAATTTATATGCTGAATGGTTTGCTTTGAAATAACTATCCTGGCTGTCAGGAAGCTTGGTATTGAAAAATAAAATTAAACATTTGGGAAGTTGGTTCTTACCTGGAACATCTCAGTGCTTGTCATCTAGATACATGGATTGAGCTAGCTGGAGATTGGGTACCGTTTCTTGTCTTTCTTTGAGCCACAAAGAAATATTAGCCCCTGTCATATTCATTAGTTACTTGTGCTTAGCTTATGCAAATTAACGTTTGGTTTTAGATTCTTCACAGTCAGATTTCCACCATTGAGAAACAGGCAACAACCGCTACTGGATGCCCTCTGCTGATTCGCTGCAAGAACTTTCAGATAAGACAGCTCATCATACCTCAGGAAAGAGATCACCATGATGTGTACATCTCCCTGATACGCCCTGCAAGGCCAGGTAGGAGAGAGGGACTTGGCATTTAATACAGAGCCTCTCTTAAAAATTCGCAAATAGGGCGGGGCGTGGTGGCTCACGCCTGTAATCCCAGCACTTTGGGAGGCTGAGGCGGGTGGATCACGAGGTCAAGAGATCGAGACCATCCTGATCAACATGGTGAAACCCTGTCTCTACTAAAAATACAAAAAATTAGCTGGGCATAGTGGCGCCATTGCACTCTAGCCTAGGTAACAAGATGGAACTTCGTCTCAAAAAAAAAAAAAAAAGAAAAAATTCGCAAATCATGTTCAATAATTTGTATGGCGCTTAGAAATGATAGTATTTGAGGGATTAGGTGTCAGTCTGGTCCTCAGATGAGGACAAGCCTGAATGATTGCCTGATATATAGTTTCTTGTTTTTTGGGGTCTCTTCCAAGTTATTTACTATGTGGGTCTCTTTCGTGAATCTTAGTATTAACTTAATCTTGGTGGGGGTTATAGGATGTTTTCCTTTGGGGGTGAAATTGCTTTTAAGTTAAGCCCTTCTTATATTATGGTAATCAAGCCGCCTTGAATGGGGCCAGTGACAGAACTGACCAATTGGTTTGTGTGGGAAATGTTATCAGATAGTTCTAGTGCAGTTTTCTCCCTCTTGAGGCTTTTAAGGTTTGGTCTCCATTGCTTTTTTGCTCCATTGCCCAGGCTGGACTGTAGTGGTGCCATCTCAGCTCACTGCAACCTCTACCTCCTGGATTCAAGTGATTCTCATGCCTCAGCCTCCTGAGTAGATGGGACTACAGGTGCCTACCACCACACCCTGCTAATTTTTGTGTTTTTAGTAGAGATGGGGTTTCGCCATGTTGACTAGGCGGGTCTTAAACTCGTGGCCTCAAGTGATCCACTTGCCTCGGCCTCCCGAAGTGCTGGGATTGCAGGCGTGAACTACCATGGCTGCCCCTCCGTTGCTTTTTGATAATAATTTGTTTTTTCCAAGGTTGGGGCAACTAGACTGTGTTAGCATCAGTGACTATTCAGAGTGTGGATCTGCTGATTCTCCTGGAAAAAAAAAAGAAGAAAACTTGATGTGGTGGGAAGAACATTTGGGTTTGAAAAATATGTTCTCTCCATTACTATCTTGTTCTAGCTGTCATCTTGGGCTCTTCAGATTTATAGCTTACTCTTCACTTGTACAGAAGTGTTTCTTGCCTCTCTGTGTGGCTTGTGTGAGTTGCGGTGTTGTTTTCCTTCAAAGAAATATACTCCATGTTTCTTGGAAGAATACAGTGAAAACAGATCATTTATATAAAAGTTATGTTACACAGAAGTAGTTAATAAAGGCAATAAGATATGTGCTGATAGTTACTTTGCCAAATGCTTTTTGCTTCAGGACAAGAAGTTCAATTATAAACTTGCGAAGGCATTTGGTTGGATCCTAAGCTTCTTATGATTTGTCCATATCCTTTGTAGGTAGCTAAGAGACAAAGTTACTGAATGGAAATGATGCCAGGGAGCTGTCAAAATCTGGCAATTTTTACTTTACACTGTTTCCCTTTAAAGGCAGTTGGTTGAGGCTTTTTCATCCAAGTGTGTTAAAAGAATGGCAGAAAAGCAGTTGAACTTTTTGGAGGGTGCACCAAAATTGGAACATGAGTTCTGGGAAGATGTACATTAGGTTGCACGCAGCAGAGAATGTGAGGAGAATTCTGTGCTAACAGTTTCTGTGTCACTGATAAATGTGCTCTGAGTGGATTAATGGGATTTAGGAATAACCCAGAGAACTGGGAAAGGGCTGAGCAGCTGGAAGAGTGAATCACAGGGACCAGGAGGGTCACGGCCCTCAGGTAGCAAGTGCTGACTCTCACTGTGAGGATCCCCGAGGGGGAAATTAGTATGTTCCCCACTTTCAAAAATAGATACTTTTTCTTAAAATGTGAAGTTTTGGGAGTTAGATATTAGATGTAGTCAGAGACCTGACTGGCTACCTTTTCTAAAAAAAGGAAATCATAGTAATTAATTGAATCAAAGCCATCACGTAAGAGGAGTTAAAAAGAATCACTATCATTTTGAAACATGGGGATTAGATATGCTAGTTTGCATAAAATGCCGTGCTTTAATGAAGGTGGGAAGGTGAACTAGAACTCAAGCAGTTTCACAGTGTAATGTTAAAGGCAGTGCTAAAACTGGGGCATATTATAGGCTATAACTTTGGAAGCAGGACTTTGACTGTAGAGGGAGATGGGGAAGTGTGGAAGGGGTTAGACATGAAACAGTAGCCTTCAGTTGGGGGGCATGGGTGGCTTTTTAGAAGCACCTGAAGATATTTTATAAAATACACACTCCCCTTCCTCTAAGTGTATGAGAATAAGGGGGTGTGTGTGGTTGGTGAGGGAGATGTACTTTGAATTCTAGTAGTATAATATAGCTCTATCTTGGTAATCTGTTTAGTCATCAACAAAATTTACGTATTTTCAGCTTCTTTTATGGACACCCAGCTAACTGCGAGGTTCTAGAGAGCAGGGGTCTCTAACCCCTGTGCCACAGACAGGTATCAGTCTATGGCCAGTTAGGAACCGGGCCACACAGCAGGAGGTGGGTTGTGGGTGAGCAAGCATGAGGTCCACTTCCTATCAGATCGGCCGTGGCATTAATTCTCTTAGGAGCACGAACCCTATTGTGAACCACACATGCGAGGGATCTAGGGTGTGTGCTCTTTAATGCCTGATGATCTGAGGTGGAACAGTTTCATCCTAAAACCATCCCTCAACCACACCCTCATCCATGGAAAAATTGTCTTCCACAAAACTAGTCCCTGGTACCAAAAAGTTTCGGAGCCACTGCTATAAAGGACAAAACAGTTGTTTTTACATAGAAAGAAATGTTTGGGTGTTCATTTAAGTCAAGGCCTCTGAAGGAGATATTTTCAAAGTTGTCGTAATTTAATATTAAAATCAAAAGTACTTTAAAACCTTAGCATCAGCAGAATGCTAAGGGTGGGGAAGGGAAGAGAAAAGTTCCCAACTGTCAGCAGAGGGACACAGAGGCATGAGGTGTTTTAAAACCAGTGTAACTATTGAAAGCTAAATTGCTTTAGACATTCTGCTGAATTCAGGCAACTTACAATAAATGTTGAGATTCTCTCTTTACTGAGTTAGGATTTGTGGTATAAGGGCAAATCAAATTGCTAAAAAATTAGGAGAGATTTTTATTGGTTTGCTTTTTGTATGAATAAAGATTGATAAGAATTTGGTCACAGACTATAGAAGGTCTCAGGCAAAACATAACATGGCCAAATGCAAGAAGCTCTTGAATTCTTGGTAAAGAACTAACTTAGGTTAAAATAAGGGTTGTGGCTGAAATCAGTTAACCTTGTAGATCTAACGTATTCATAAGGATGTGAACTTTTTTTTTTTTTTTTTTGAGACGGAGTTTCGCTCTTGTTACCCAGGCTGGAGGAGTGCAATGGC
>NW_022439321.1:8656-9935 GCF_009761245.1 Sapajus apella
AGGAGTGCAATGGCAGGATCTCGGCTCACCGCAACCTCCGCCTCCTGGGTTCAGGCAATTCTCCTGCCTCAGCCTCCAGAGTAGCTGGGACTACAGGTACGCGCCACCACGCCCAGATAATTTTTTGTATTTTTAGTAGAGACGGGATTTCACTATGTTGACCAGGATGGTCTCAATCTCTTGACCTCGTGATCCACCCGCCACTGCCTCCCAAAGTGCTGGGATTACAGGCATGAGCCACTGCGCCAGGCTCGGATGTGAACTTTTATAATGAAAATACTCGTGTTTCTCAGAGGGCCTCAGCTTTTCCACGTCGTCTCTTCTCTCTTCTCTCCAATTTGCCTCCTGCTGTTTATTTTTGAATCAATTATCTTTCCCTCTTTAGTGTTGGTGGGTGGTTCAACATTTAAACAATTTCTTTTGTTTATTTTACTACTTTTCCTAGTTTCTTTTTAGAATCTTACTCCCCAGTTCTTTTGGATATTTTTGATTTTAAAAAATCTCATGATTGAAGTAGTCTCATTTGCTTAATTTATAACTTTTTATTTTCCTTATCTAAGTTATTGATGTTTAAGCAGTTTTTGCAGTGGTAATTTCTTTTTTATCAGAGTCTTGCAGCCCTTTTTCACTGTGTTAGCTTCCACAGTCCTAGTGTTTAATTCCAACACAATTTAAACACAGTATTTAAAATAGACAGCAGGCCGGGCACAGTGGCGTAGGCCTGTTAATTCCAGCACTTTGGAGGGCCGGGTGGGTGGATCACAAGCTTAACAGATGGAGAGACCATCCTGGCCATAATGGTGAAACCCCGTCTCTACTAAAAATACAAAAATTAGCTGAACATGGTGGTGCATGCCCGTAGTCCCAGCTACTTGGGAGGCTGAGGCAGGAGAATCATTTGAACTCCGGAGGTGGAGATTGCAGTGAGCCGAGATTGCACCACTGTACTCCAGCCTGGTGACAGAGGGAGACTCTGTCTCAAAAAAAAAAAAAAAAAAATAGACAGCAAAGGAGAGGCACCATCATTTTTATTTTAAATATGCAAAATCCAGTAATAGCTGTATTATCTTCTCACCCCACTCTAAATGATTTTTCAGACACAGTTATTTTAAATTGCCTGAATTCAGCATAATGTTTGATGCAATTTAGCTTTCAATAATTACTGTGGTTATTAAAAAAACACTCACATCTCTGTGTCCTGATGACTGTTGGTGACTTTTCCCTTCCCTTTCCCACTGTTCACGTTCTGCTGATGCTGATTCATGTTTGTTTTTTTCTT
>NW_022439322.1:0-8555 GCF_009761245.1 Sapajus apella
TAAAAATCAAAACTCTTAGTAAACTAGGATTAGGTCACTTTCACAATATGATAATAAATATCAATATAATACACAATGGTGAAAGATTATGTGTTCCCATTAAAAATGGGTACACATAAAGAGATGCTCAGTATTGTTAGCTATCAGTGAAATGCAAATCAAAACCACAATGAGAGACCATCTTGCATACTAGGATGACTATAATCAAAAAGAAAGATTATAACAAGTGTTAGCAAGGATGCAGAGAAATTGGAACCCATGTATATTGGTGGTGGAAATATTAAATGGTACAGCTGCTTTGGAAAATAGTCTAGAAGCTCTTCTAAAGCCGCACCATAAGAGTTACCAAATGACCCAGCAATTCCATTCCTAAGTATATAGCCAAGATAAATGAAAACATACTTTCACACAAAAACTTATGCTCAGAAGTACAAAGCAGCATTATTCTTGGTAGTCAAAAGGTAGATACAACCAAAATGTCTATCAACTGATGAATGGATAAATGAAATATGATATGTACTCATAATGGTATGTCTTTGGGCAACAAAAAATAAAGCACTGATACATTCTACAAATAGATGAACTTGGATGGAAACATAGATTGAGAACATGATTGCTAGTGAAAGAGACCAGGATTAAAGTGTGACATGTTGAGTGATTTTGTTTATATGACATGTTCAGAATAGGCGTATCCATAGAGACAGAGGGTAAGTTGATTCTTTTGGGCCAGAGTGGTTGGGGGAATTACTGGGATGTGACTGGTAATGGGTGTAGGGTTTCTTTTTGTGGTGTTGAAAATGTTTTAAAATTGGTGTGTTAATGGTTGCATAATGATGGTGTATACAGTGCTGTGAATATGCTAAAAACCACTGAATAGTACATTTAAATGGGTGAATTCTGTAGTATATGAGTTATATCTCAATAAAGCTGTTATTAAACAAATGAAAAACAATGCAAGAGTGACCATGGTCTTCATGCTATTTCTAGTTACTCTAAAGTTTCTAATTAATGCCATTCATTATACAAGGAAAAAAGAGATAAATACTGGAAAGGAAGCAACAAATTATTACAGAAAAGAGTTGTCTACTCAGAACATTCAAGAGATTTATACTAGAATGAATAAAAAAGTTTGCTAAGGAGGCAGGTATAAAAACTCATTGGGCCTTGGGCTGTTATCCTTACTGTATAAACAGTTCTTATAAATATGTAAGAACCTAGTAGGAAAGTAAACCAGTGATATGAAGACTATTTGCAAAAAATACAACATGATGGATAACCATACAAAAGAATGTGCAGCATATCAGTAACAAAAGAAATTCTTCTTAAAAAAAATACCATAAGCTGGTAGGTGACGGGCGCTGTTGTTGAATGAATGTCTTTAACATACATAGACATTCACAAGTCCTCAGGAATTTAGCAATGCCCCAGAGTAAATTACGTGACTACAAATATTTATAATACCTAATTCTTTATTGACCTCAGTAGATATCTGGAAATTGGGATCCGCTAGAGCTATTCCTAGAGGGCTGGCTTGGCTCTAAGCGCTTAGAGGAGACTGAGGCAATGGGAGGTCTTGAGTCTTGTTTGCTCTTGGTGTCCTGAGGAATGTTCATGAGGTCTGCCACTCCCCTGGCTCTCCCCTGGAGCAGAAGGGAGGTCTGAGGCTCCTAAACTAGATCAGGACCACAATTTCTATTATTATTTATTATTATTTTTTTAGATGGAGTCTCAGTCTGTCATCCAGGCTGGAGTGCAGTGGCATGATCCTGGTTCAGTGCAACCTCTGCCTTCCGGGTTCAAGTGAATTTCCTGCCTCTGCCTTCTGAGTAGCTACAATTGTAGGTGCCCGCCACCACACCAGGCTAACTTTTGTATTTTTAGTAGAGGCGGGGTTTCACCATGTTGGCCAGACTGGTCTCAAACTCCTGACTTTAGGTGATCAGCCTGTCTCAGCCTCCCAAGGTGCTGGGATTACAGGCGTGAGCCACCATGCTGGCCCACAGCTTTTATTTAAACTGAAAAATGGAATGAATACAATGCATTAGTTCCTAAGCTGCCTCATGGAAGCAGCTACCATTTTCACTGGAGGGATGAGTCCATGTTTATCTGCAGGTGGTCGGTTCTTGGCAGTGGTAGGATTGCTGTGCCCTGTGGTCATTACAGGAGGGTCCCTCTGGTGGTTAGAGTGGTTGTGTCTTGCTGGAGTCATCATTGCTTCAGTTTTCTCTTGCCCTGTAGAGACTGTCTTGTCATTTCAATTACATGTTATGTTAGGATGATCTCAGTGCACATATCCTTGAAATTGCCCTGCATATAAGAGATGTGTGCTTGATAAAAATTATTTCTAGAAATCTTTTGTAGCAGTTTGGATTTTAGCTGAGTTGTGATAATGCCATTCATTAGAAAGATTTTTTACGAATCAATGTAGGGATCTTGAATTGGTATGTTTTCCTTATATACATTTATCTGATGCTTTTTTTCTCCCATGTGTATGTTTATACTTCCTACTAGTTTATATGGAAGCAAACAGACTTAAGGCCATTTCTACAAGTCAGAAACACGTAGAAAAATGTGTTATTTTCTTTTTCATAGAATGTAATTCATACAGAGTCAGTGTAAACTCAGAACTTTAACACATACACTTTCTTCTTTAAATTAGAAATGTTATATAATTCCAATGAAATAAAAGTGTAGACCAGTGTAAAACTCAGAGAGGGTATTCTTAATAGGGTCTACAAATCTTTTCTGGTACATTTAAAGTCATATTTTCATAATTGGTGAATTTTCATCTTTGGATATACAGAATCATACTCAGAGATCCAATTAACTTAAGGGGACGTGTTTTGGTTTTTATTATTGGGGGAATTCTCAAGAAATTGCATTTTGGAGTAAGTATGACTTTACTCTCTTATCATTTATTTTGTGAATCACTCTTCTGGTTTATGGTAACACTTTTCATCATGCCGATTTCTCTAGGTTGAAAATGTCCGCTTGGTAGATCGAGTGTCTCCTAAAAAAGCAGCTCTAGATACTTTGTATTTGACGGCTACTCACGTCATATTCATTGAAAATTCACCTGACACAAGAAAAGAAACATGGGTATGCTTTCTTTATTTTTGGCTTTCCTTATTTTGCGTTGTTTGAAATAAAAAGGTTTTGCCCTCCATTTTTCCTTAGGGTGAGATGGGTGGGCTTTTGGTGGTTGGGTGCTAGGGAACTGTTTCTGGAATGTGTGTTTGGCCTTTTTCTATGCAGTCATATCTACTTAATCATTTTAAACACGAATTATTTGAACATCATTAAAGAAAGACTTAGAAATAACCAGATGACACAAGTGCTTCCTGTCACAGCTGTCAACGGGAGCTTGAATACTGTCAGTTGTCCAGATTCAGCGTTTTCTTCCTCCAGTGCTCCATTTGCAGTGCTCTTTATTTGTAGGGTCCTATAATGCAGCCATTTGGTCATTTTATTATGTTGCCTCTACTTTTCCATAATTGGAAAAAGAAAAGCTAGAGGAGTTCACCATCAGGTATTTCTGCTACTTATTAATGAAACTATTAGATATTTATTCTTCTTATTATTTTTGAGATGGAGTCTCACTCTGTTGCCCGGGCTGGAGTTCAGTAGTGTGATCTCGGCTCACTGCAACCTTTGCCTCCTGGGTTCAAGTGATTCTCCTGCCTCAGCCTCCTGAGTAGCTGGGACTACAGGCATGCACCACCACACCTGGCTTGCTTGTTTGTATTTTTAGCAGAGACGGGGTTTCACCATGTTGGCCCGGCTGGTCTTGAACTCCTGACCTCAAGTGATCTGCCCGCCTTGGTCTCCCAAAGTGCTGGGATTACAGGCATGAGCCACTGCGCCTGGCCATATTATTTTTTCTGCAACCCAATCATGACATCCCTGAATTGTAGATTTCCCTTTTCTATATTCCATGCACCGTGATACATTCTTAGCAGAAGGTGGCAGCCACTTCTTAATGTAGAGGAAACTTAATAAAATGCTGCCATTGAAGACTGAGCAGAGATCCTCCTGTAACACCAGAGATGCACTTCAGCATGATTTCATTTAAAGTTAATCTCCTCTTTAGAGAGTAGAATCATGGTTTTACCAGAGGCTGGGAGTGCACAGGATAGGGAGGGAATGAGGAGATATTGATCAAAGGACACCAAGTTTCCAATAGACAGGAGGAAACATCTTGAAATCTATTGCACAGCAAGGTGATCATACTCAATAGTAACGTATATTTCAAAATCATTATGAGAGTAAATTTCAAGGGTCTCACTGTAAAAAAAAAATATAGGTAACCAATGGCTATGTTAATTAGCTCAATTTAATCCATTCCACATGCTGTACATCTATCACAGCATCACTTTGTACCCTGTAAATGTGTACAACTATGATTTGCAGTAAAAAATATTAATTTAAAAATAAAAAATAAAACAAATCCCTTCTTTTGTAGCCCGCCCGACCACCAACAGCTTGGAAAACAACAATCCCATGTTGATACAGAAGTTGAACATTCCATGTGGAATTAAGGAGCATGGTGGCCCCTCCCAGTGGAGCCATCTCTAACTTTTGTTGATTGCAGAAGTGTATTTTACTAACTTCTGATGACCTTATTTAATTTTAGCTATTAAGTGCATTCAATGTTTGACTACCAGAATGTTTCCTTACTTGGCCTTATACAAATTTATATGCTGAATGGTTTGCTTTGAAATAACTATCCTGGCTGTCAGGAAGCTTGGTATTGAAAAATAAAATTAAACATTTGGGAAGTTGGTTCTTACCTGGAACATCTCAGTGCTTGTCATCTAGATACATGGATTGAGCTAGCTGGAGATTGGGTACCGTTTCTTGTCTTTCTTTGAGCCACAAAGAAATATTAGCCCCTGTCATATTCATTAGTTACTTGTGCTTAGCTTATGCAAATTAACGTTTGGTTTTAGATTCTTCACAGTCAGATTTCCACCATTGAGAAACAGGCAACAACCGCTACTGGATGCCCTCTGCTGATTCGCTGCAAGAACTTTCAGATAAGACAGCTCATCATACCTCAGGAAAGAGATCACCATGATGTGTACATCTCCCTGATACGCCCTGCAAGGCCAGGTAGGAGAGAGGGACTTGGCATTTAATACAGAGCCTCTCTTAAAAATTCGCAAATAGGGCGGGGCGTGGTGGCTCACGCCTGTAATCCCAGCACTTTGGGAGGCTGAGGCGGGTGGATCACGAGGTCAAGAGATCGAGACCATCCTGATCAACATGGTGAAACCCTGTCTCTACTAAAAATACAAAAAATTAGCTGGGCATAGTGGCGCCATTGCACTCTAGCCTAGGTAACAAGATGGAACTTCGTCTCAAAAAAAAAAAAAAAAGAAAAAATTCGCAAATCATGTTCAATAATTTGTATGGCGCTTAGAAATGATAGTATTTGAGGGATTAGGTGTCAGTCTGGTCCTCAGATGAGGACAAGCCTGAATGATTGCCTGATATATAGTTTCTTGTTTTTTGGGGTCTCTTCCAAGTTATTTACTATGTGGGTCTCTTTCGTGAATCTTAGTATTAACTTAATCTTGGTGGGGGTTATAGGATGTTTTCCTTTGGGGGTGAAATTGCTTTTAAGTTAAGCCCTTCTTATATTATGGTAATCAAGCCGCCTTGAATGGGGCCAGTGACAGAACTGACCAATTGGTTTGTGTGGGAAATGTTATCAGATAGTTCTAGTGCAGTTTTCTCCCTCTTGAGGCTTTTAAGGTTTGGTCTCCATTGCTTTTTTGCTCCATTGCCCAGGCTGGACTGTAGTGGTGCCATCTCAGCTCACTGCAACCTCTACCTCCTGGATTCAAGTGATTCTCATGCCTCAGCCTCCTGAGTAGATGGGACTACAGGTGCCTACCACCACACCCTGCTAATTTTTGTGTTTTTAGTAGAGATAGGGTTTCGCCATGTTGACTAGGCGGGTCTTAAACTCGTGGTCTCAAGTGATCCACTTGCCTCGGCCTCCCGAAGTGCTGGGATTGCAGGCGTGAACTACCATGGCTGCCCCTCCGTTGCTTTTTGATAATAATTTGTTTTTTCCAAGGTTGGGGCAACTAGACTGTGTTAGCATCAGTGACTATTCAGAGTGTGGATCTGCTGATTCTCCTGGAAAAAAAAAAGAAGAAAACTTGATGTGGTGGGAAGAACATTTGGGTTTGAAAAATATGTTCTCTCCATTACTATCTTGTTCTAGCTGTCATCTTGGGCTCTTCAGATTTATAGCTTACTCTTCACTTGTACAGAAGTGTTTCTTGCCTCTCTGTGTGGCTTGTGTGAGTTGCGGTGTTGTTTTCCTTCAAAGAAATATACTCCATGTTTCTTGGAAGAATACAGTGAAAACAGATCATTTATATAAAAGTTATGTTACACAGAAGTAGTTAATAAAGGCAATAAGATATGTGCTGATAGTTACTTTGCCAAATGCTTTTTGCTTCAGGACAAGAAGTTCAATTATAAACTTGCGAAGGCATTTGGTTGGATCCTAAGCTTCTTATGATTTGTCCATATCCTTTGTAGGTAGCTAAGAGACAAAGTTACTGAATGGAAATGATGCCAGGGAGCTGTCAAAATCTGGCAATTTTTACTTTACACTGTTTCCCTTTAAAGGCAGTTGGTTGAGGCTTTTTCATCCAAGTGTGTTAAAAGAATGGCAGAAAAGCAGTTGAACTTTTTGGAGGGTGCACTAAAATTGGAACATGAGTTCTGGGAAGATGTACATTAGGTTGCACGCAGCAGAGAATGTGAGGAGAATTCTGTGCTAACAGTTTCTGTGTCACTGATAAATGTGCTCTGAGTGGATTAATGGGATTTAGGAATAACCCAGAGAACTGGGAAAGGGCTGAGCAGCTGGAAGAGTGAATCACAGGGACCAGGAGGGTCACGGCCCTCAGGTAGCAAGTGCTGACTCTCACTGTGAGGATCCCCGAGGGGGAAATTAGTATGTTCCCCACTTTCAAAAATAGATACTTTTTCTTAAAATGTGAAGTTTTGGGAGTTAGATATTAGATGTAGTCAGAGACCTGACTGGCTACCTTTTCTAAAAAAAGGAAATCATAGTAATTAATTGAATCAAAGCCATCACGTAAGAGGAGTTAAAAAGAATCACTATCATTTTGAAACATGGGGATTAGATATGCTAGTTTGCATAAAATGCCGTGCTTTAATGAAGGTGGGAAGGTGAACTAGAACTCAAGCAGTTTCACAGTGTAATGTTAAAGGCAGTGCTAAAACTGGGGCATATTATAGGCTATAACTTTGGAAGCAGGACTTTGACTGTACAGGGAGATGGGGAAGTGTGGAAGGGGTTAGACATGAAACAGTAGCCTTCAGTTGGGGGGCATGGGTGGCTTTTTAGAAGCACCTGAAGATATTTTATAAAATACACACTCCCCTTCCTCTAAGTGTATGAGAATAAGGGGGTGTGTGTGGTTGGTGAGGGAGATGTACTTTGAATTCTAGTAGTATAATATAGCTCTATCTTGGTAATCTGTTTAGTCATCAACAAAATTTACGTATTTTCAGCTTCTTTTATGGACACCCAGCTAACTGCGAGGTTCTAGAGAGCAGGGGTCTCTAACCCCTGTGCCACAGACAGGTATCAGTCTATGGCCAGTTAGGAACCGGGCCACACAGCAGGAGGTGGGTTGTGGGTGAGCAAGCATGAGGTCCACTTCCTATCAGATCGGCCGTGGCATTAATTCTCTTAGGAGCACGAACCCTATTGTGAACCACACATGCGAGGGATCTAGGGTGTGTGCTCTTTAATGCCTGATGATCTGAGGTGGAACAGTTTCATCCTAAAACCATCCCTCAACCACACCCTCATCCATGGAAAAATTGTCTTCCACAAAACTAGTCCCTGGTACCAAAAAGTTTCGGAGCCACTGCTATAAAGGACAAAACAGTTGTTTTTACATAGAAAGAAATGTTTGGGTGTTCATTTAAGTCAAGGCCTCTGAAGGAGATATTTTCAAAGTTGTCGTAATTTAATATTAAAATCAAAAGTACTTTAAAACCTTAGCATCAGCAGAATGCTAAGGGTGGGGAAGGGAAGAGAAAAGTTCCCAACTGTCAGCAGAGGGACACAGAGGCATGAGGTGTTTTAAAACCAGTGTAACTATTGAAAGCTAAATTGCTTTAGACATTCTGCTGAATTCAGGCAACTTACAATAAATGTTGAGATTCTCTCTTTACTGAGTTAGGATTTGTGGTATAAGGGCAAATCAAATTGCTAAAAAATTAGGAGAGATTTTTATTGGTTTGCTTTTTGTATGAATAAAGATTGATAAGAATTTGGTCACAGACTATAGAAGGTCTCAGGCAAAACATAACATGGCCAAATGCAAGAAGCTCTTGAATTCTTGGTAAAGAACTAACTTAGGTTAAAATAAGGGTTGTGGCTGAAATCAGTTAACCTTGTAGATCTAACGTATTCATAAGGATGTGAACTTTTTTTTTTTTTTTTTTGAGACGGAGTTTCGCTCTTGTTACCCAGGCTGGAGGAGTGCAATGGC
>NW_022439322.1:8655-9934 GCF_009761245.1 Sapajus apella
AGGAGTGCAATGGCAGGATCTCGGCTCACCGCAACCTCCGCCTCCTGGGTTCAGGCAATTCTCCTGCCTCAGCCTCCAGAGTAGCTGGGACTACAGGTACGCGCCACCACGCCCAGATAATTTTTTGTATTTTTAGTAGAGACGGGATTTCACTATGTTGACCAGGATGGTCTCAATCTCTTGACCTCGTGATCCACCCGCCACTGCCTCCCAAAGTGCTGGGATTACAGGCATGAGCCACTGCGCCAGGCTCGGATGTGAACTTTTATAATGAAAATACTCGTGTTTCTCAGAGGGCCTCAGCTTTTCCACGTCGTCTCTTCTCTCTTCTCTCCAATTTGCCTCCTGCTGTTTATTTTTGAATCAATTATCTTTCCCTCTTTAGTGTTGGTGGGTGGTTCAACATTTAAACAATTTCTTTTGTTTATTTTACTACTTTTCCTAGTTTCTTTTTAGAATCTTACTCCCCAGTTCTTTTGGATATTTTTGATTTTAAAAAATCTCATGATTGAAGTAGTCTCATTTGCTTAATTTATAACTTTTTATTTTCCTTATCTAAGTTATTGATGTTTAAGCAGTTTTTGCAGTGGTAATTTCTTTTTTATCAGAGTCTTGCAGCCCTTTTTCACTGTGTTAGCTTCCACAGTCCTAGTGTTTAATTCCAACACAATTTAAACACAGTATTTAAAATAGACAGCAGGCCGGGCACAGTGGCGTAGGCCTGTTAATTCCAGCACTTTGGAGGGCCGGGTGGGTGGATCACAAGCTTAACAGATGGAGAGACCATCCTGGCCATAATGGTGAAACCCCGTCTCTACTAAAAATACAAAAATTAGCTGAACATGGTGGTGCATGCCCGTAGTCCCAGCTACTTGGGAGGCTGAGGCAGGAGAATCATTTGAACTCCGGAGGTGGAGATTGCAGTGAGCCGAGATTGCACCACTGTACTCCAGCCTGGTGACAGAGGGAGACTCTGTCTCAAAAAAAAAAAAAAAAAAATAGACAGCAAAGGAGAGGCACCATCATTTTTATTTTAAATATGCAAAATCCAGTAATAGCTGTATTATCTTCTCACCCCACTCTAAATGATTTTTCAGACACAGTTATTTTAAATTGCCTGAATTCAGCATAATGTTTGATGCAATTTAGCTTTCAATAATTACTGTGGTTATTAAAAAAACACTCACATCTCTGTGTCCTGATGACTGTTGGTGACTTTTCCCTTCCCTTTCCCACTGTTCACGTTCTGCTGATGCTGATTCATGTTTGTTTTTTTCTT
>NW_022439323.1:0-465 GCF_009761245.1 Sapajus apella
TTTTTAAAAAAAAAAAAAAAAAAAAAAAAAAAAAAAAATTGCTGGAATTCTTTTGTGTCGAACTGGTGGTGAAAGATAACTGCTTAGTCTTTGACTTTATCTCGTTTTATCCTGTGTTAAAAAAGTATCTTGTCTGTTTTTCATGGCCATATGGTAGATTAAGAAAATAGATTTGGCCAGGTGCGGTGGCTCAAGCCTGTAATCCCAGCACTTTGGGAGGCCGAGGCGGGTGGATCACGAGGTCAAGAGATTGAGACCATCCTGGACAACATGGTGAAACCCCGTCTCTACTAAAAATACAAAACATGAGCTGGGCATGGTGGTGCGTGCCTGTAATCCCAGCTACTCAGGAGGCTGAGGCAGGAGAATTGCCTGAACCCAGGAGGCGGAGGTTGTGGTGAGCCGAGATCGCGCCATTGCACTCCAGCCTGGGTAACATGAGTGAAACTCCGTCTCAAAAAAAAA
>NW_022439323.1:565-4479 GCF_009761245.1 Sapajus apella
AAAAAAAAAAAAAAAAAAAAAAAAAAAAAAAGTGAACACTTTCAGATTTTAATATTTATTTTAGGCCAGGCATGGTGGCTCACACATGTAATCCCAGCACTTTGGGAGGCTGAGGTGGGCAGATCACCTGAGGTTGGGAGTTTGAGACCAGACTGGCCAACATGGTGAAACCCGTCTCTACTAAAAATACAAAAATTAGCCATGCGTGGTGGTGGGTGCCTGTGATCCCAGCTACTCAGGAGGCTGAGGCGGGAGAATCGCTTGAACCTGGGAGGCTGAGGTTGCAGTGAGCCGAGATTGTGCCATTGCACTCCAGTCTGGGCAGCAAGAGCAAGACTCATCTTAAAAAAAGAAAAAAAAAAAAAAAAGGGAAAAATTTACTTTAAGTTCAACTATATCTTTGAGTATCTTTAAAGCATTTGCTCGGATTTTACTTCTTTTTTTTCTTTTCTTTTCTTTTGTAGAGAGGGTCTCACCTTGTTGCCCAGTCTGCTCTTGAGCTCCTGCGCTCAAGTGATTTCCCATCTTGGCCTACGAGTGTTGGGATTACGGGCATGAGCAGTTGCGCCCAGCCTATTTTATGTTTTATTCTTGCCGTGTTGACCAGGCTGGATTCCTGACTCTTCCGTGTTACTTACAGGCATGCTACCTTTTACCCCTGAAAGACATGCTTTACATACATAGGTCTGCAACTTCCCGCTCTCACTTAATAAATGTTAGCCATCATATTATATACTTATACATGGTCATATGGCCATGTAATGTTCTCTAAACACTATAGGCATTATCTTAGGAGATCGTCATAGCAATGAGGTGGGTATTATTGAAATAGTATTGCTTCTAATTTATTGATGAGGAAACTGAAGCACAGAGAAGTTAAAGAACATGCCTGGTGTTCACAGCTCCTAAGTGGGGGAGCAGGATTCAAATCCAGGCCATCTGGCTTATGTACTAAATCATGGACTACTTTCCAGGTCAGTGTTGTAGGCTTCCTCATTCTTGTTAAAGACGATCTCATCATATGCATGTATCAGGCATGATTTATTCCCTCTTTCCCTATTGTGGGGCAAGTAGATTGTTTCCAATTTTTAATTATGTTATAAGCAGCGTTATAATGGATGTCCTTGTGCATATTTTTTTAGGTACTCTTACTTCTGTGAGACTAGTGAATTAAAGGGCACCAGTTCTCAGTGGTTTAAATTTTAATACCTGTTGCTAGCTTCCTCTCAAAGGGATCAATTTATGTACTTGCCAACAATATGTGGCAGGTGGATTTTCCCTGTAATTTTACAAGCTCTGGGTGATGTCATTTGTTTTAAATTTGTGTCTTTTGATACATTAAAAAAAAATGGTATTGCTCGACCAGGCACGGCGGCTCCTGCCTGTAATCCCGGTACTTTGGGAGGCTGAGGTGGGTGGATCACAAAATCAGGAGTTCGAGACCAGCCTGGCCAATATGGTGAAGCCCTGTTTCTACTAAAAATACAAAAATTAGGCCGGGCGCGGTGGCTCAAGCCTGTAATCCCAGCACTGTGGGAGGCCGAGGCGGGTGGATCACAAGGTCAAGAGATCGAGACCATCCTGGTCAACACAGTGAAACCCCGTCTCTACTAAAAATACAAAAAATTAGCTGGGCATGGTGACGCGTGCCTGTAATCCCAGCTACTCAGGAGGATGAGGCAGGAGAATTGCCTGAACCCAGGAGGCGGAGGTTGCGGTGAGCCGAGATCGCGCCATTGCACTCCAGCCTGGGTAACAAGAGCGAAACTCCGTCTCAAAAAAAAAAAAAAAAAAAAATACAAAAATTAGCTGGGTGTGGTGGTGTGTGCCTGTAGTCCCAGCTACTCAGGAGGCCAAAGCAGAAGAATCGCTTGAACCCGGGACGTGGAAGTTGCAGTGAGCCGAGATCATGCCACTGCACTCCAGCCTGAGCCACAGCGATACTCCATCTCAAAAAAAAAAAAAAAAGCTGGTATTGTTCAATTGACAAGTATTTGTGTGCCTATTCTATGCCAAATCCTATGCTAGGATCTAGGAAATGCGATGATGAATAAAACCAGACCCAGTCCCTATGCCTAGGTAGTGAATCATTCAGCCATTAATTAGATAATCCTACAGACAAGTACAAAATTATTTAATTAAATAATATGAATGTATGCTATTTGTCAGGCACAGTTCTAGGCATTTGGAATACATCAGTAGACGACACAGATAATAAGTAACCCTGCCCTAGTGTGGAAGAAACAGAGACTAACAAATGTAAGCAAATGGTACAGGTTGTTAGATGGTAAGTGCAATGGAAAAAAGTAGGATAGGCCGGGCGCGGTGGCTCACGCCTGTAATCCAAGCACTTTGGAGGCCAAGGCGGGCGGATCACCTGAAGTCAGGAGTTCAAAACCAGCCTGGCCAACATGGTGAAACCTCGTCTTTAAAAAAATAAAAAAAGAAAAAAGAAAAGTAGGCTAAAGGAACAAGGTGCGACTGGTTTTACATAGGCTGCTCGGGCAGCTTTACTGAGAAGATGATACTTGTGCAAAGACCTGAAGTACAGGAGTTAGCCTTGAGGCTGTCTGGTGACAGGTGTTCCACACAGGGGCCGGGTTCTGCATGTGCCTTCAGGGAGGAAGCATGTCTGGCATGTGTGAGGAATGGCATGCAGGTCAGTGTGGCTGGAATGATGTTAGGGCCCTGGGGGAAGAGTGTGGTAGGATTTGAGGCCCGAGGGGTAATGAGGTGGAGGCAGATCTCGGTGGGCTCTGGAAGCATTGCAAGGATTGGCTTTCGCTATGGGGAACCATTGAAAAGCTTTGAACAGAGGAACGATGTGATCTGACTTATGTTTAAGAAAAAAAAAATCACTCTGGGCTGGATATGGTGGCTCACACCTGTAATCCCAGCACTTTGGGAGGTGGAAGCAGGCAGATCACCTGAGGTCAGGAGTTCTAGACCAGTCTGGCCAACATGGTAAAACTCAGTCTCTACTAAAGATACAAAAATTAGCCAGGTGTGGTGGCAGGTGCCTGTAATTTTAGCTACTTGGGAGGCTGAGGCAGGAGAATTGCTTGAACCTGGGAGGCAGAGGCTGCAGCGAGCCAAGATCAGGACACTGTGATCCAGCCTGGGCAACAGAGAGATTATCTCAAAAAAAAAAAAAAAAAAAAAAAAAAAAAAAACTTTAGGTCTGAGTGCCATGGCGTGGCCTGTAACTGCAACACTTTGGGAGGCAGAGTGGGGCAGAACACTTGAGGTCGGGGGTTTGAGATAGCCTAGCCAACTTGGTAAAACCCCGTCTCTACTAAAAATACAAAATTAGCCAGTTATGGTGGCATGTACCTGTTATCACAGCTATTTGGGAAGCTGAGGCAGGAGAACCCAAGAGGTAGAGATTGCAGTGAGCCAATATCATGCATGCCACTGTACTCCAGCCTGGGCAACAGAGTGAAACCCTGTCTCAAAAAATAAATAATAAGCCGGGCGCGGTGGCTCAAGCCTGTAATCCCAGCACTTTGGGAGGCCGAGGCGGGTGGATCACGAGGTCAAGAGATCGAGACCATCCTGGTCAACACGGTGAAACCCCGTCTCTACTAAAAATACAAAAAATTAGCTGGGCATGGTGGCACGTGCCTGTAATCCCAGCTACTCAGGAGGCTGAGGCAGGAGAATTGCCTGAACCCAGGAGGCGGAGGCTGCGGTGAGCCGAGATCGCGCCATTGCACTCCAGCCTGGGTAACAAGAGCGAAACTCCGTCTCAAAAAAAAATAAATAAATAAAAATAAAAAAAAATAAAGCAAAAGCGTTCAAAAGATGGACATGTGGAAAAACCTCCATCCCACCCAGGTTCCCTCCCCTCTGACAATTATGACTGCTAACCTTTTTTTCGTTTTTGTTTTTGTTTTTTTTTTTTTTTTTTTTTT
>NW_022439323.1:4579-8410 GCF_009761245.1 Sapajus apella
TTTTTTTTTTTTTTTTTTTTTTTTTTTTTTTTTTGAAACAGAGTCTTGCTCTGTCCCCCAGGCTGGAGTGCAATGACGCAATCTCAGCTCACTGCAACCTCTGCCTCCTGGGATCAAGCGATTCTCCTGCCTCAGCCTCCTAAGTAGTTGGGATTACAGGCACGCGCCACCACACCTGACTAATTTTTGTATTTGTAGTATAGACAGGATTTCACTGTGTTGGCCAGGCTGATTTCAAACTCCCGACCTTGTACTCCATCCTCGTCGGCCTCCCAAAGTGCTGGGATTACAGGTATAAGCCAGCACGCCTGGCCAGGACTGCTGACATTTTAAGTGTATATTTCTAGAACATTCCAAGCATATACAAGGAAGACAGTATATCATATTCCCCTCCATTTCCCCCTGTAGATTGTAGTACCCATTCATATTGTTCTATATCCCCAGTTTCACTTATTGATGTATCTTTTTTTTTTTTTTTTGAGACAGAGTTTCGCTCTTGTTACCCAGGCTGGAGTGCAGTGGCGCGATCTCGGCTCACCGCAACCTCCGCGTCCTGGGTTCAGGCAATTCTCCTGCCTCAGCCTCCTGCATAAGTGGGATTACAGGCACGCACCACCATGCCCAGCTAATGTTTTGTATTTTTAGTAGAGACGGGGTTTCACCGTGTTGACCAGGATGGTCTCGATCTCTTGACCTCGTGATCCACCCGCCTCGGCCTCCCAAAGTGCTGGGATTACAGGCTTGAGCCACCACACCCGGCCTTATTGATGTATCTTAAAGAAGGTTCTGGAAAATAGAGAATGTTCCATCTCAAAAAACAAAATAAAAAGTTGTAGTGGCTTGAAAATCTTTAGAAATAAAGACCCCCAAGCCGGGCGCGGTGGCTCACGCCTGTAATCCTAGCACTTTGGGAGGCCGAGGCGGGTGGATCACGAGGTCAAGAGATCTAGACCATCCTGGTCAACACGGTGAAACCCCATCTCTACTAAAAATACAAAACATTAGCTGGGCATGGTGGCGTGTGCCTGTAATCCCAGCTACTCAGGAGGCTGAGGCAGGAGAATTGCCTGAACCCAGGAGGCGGAGGTTGCGGTGAGCCGAGATAGCGCCATTGCACTCCAGCCTGGGTAACAAGAGCGAAACTCCATCTCAAAAAAAAAAAAAAAAAAAAAAAAGAACAAAAAAAAAAAAAAAAAGAAATAAAGACCCCCAGGAAAGGGGAAATCTGTGTATTTTTATTTTTGTCTTTTTTTTTTTTGAGATGGAGTCTCACTCGATCACCCAGGTTGGGGTGCAGTGGTTCATCCTTGGCTCATTGCAGTCTCCACCTCCCAGGTTCAAGCGATTCTCCTGCCTCAGCCTCCCAAGTAACTAAGATTACAGGCACCTGCCACCACACCTGGCTAATTTTTGTATTTTTCAGTAGAGACGGGTTTCACCATGTTGGCCAGACTGGGTTCGAACTACTGACCTCAAGTGATCCGACTGCCTTGGCCTCCCTAAGTGCTGGGTTTACAGGCCTGAGCCACCACACCCACCCTGTGTATTTTTTTTGCTAAATTTGATGACTTTGATACTTGTGAAGTTTGATCAGAAAAAGGCAGTATGATCTAATAGTGATAAACTAAGGGAACGCCAGGGTTTGTGGCTCACAATGGTCATCCCAGCACTTTGGGAGGCCAAGGCAGGAGGATCTCTTGGGACCAGGGGTTTGAGACCAGCCTAAGCAACAGAGAGAGACACCCCGCCCCCCAACCCTTCTGTACTAAAAAAATCAAAAAATTGGCCAGGCATGGTGGTGCATGCCTATAGTCCCAGCTACTTGGGAGGCTGACGTGGCGGGGAAAAAACTAAAGGTAAAGCTGAGGGAAGGGTGCTGAGGGCAGAGGAAAGAGCAGATGTGAGGTCCCTGAGATGGAAATAAGGTTGGAACATTCCCCTGGGGAAGGGAAGCCAGTGTGGCTGGAGTGGAGGGAGTGGGAGGCTGTAGGGGCAGGGATGTGACAAAGTAGAGCAGGCAGAACCTTAGGGGGTGCGGGCAGAACCTTAGGGGGTGCGGGCAGAACCTTAGGGGGTACGGGCAGAACTTCAGCTTCCACCCCAAGCAGGGGCCATAGAGGGTTCTGAGCAGAAGAGGGATGTGCCCTGACTGAGGTGCTCACAGGCATCCTCTGTGGCCATCAGGAAAGGTTAGATTCTGTTTTTGTTTGTTTCTGTCGCCCAGGCTGAAGTGCAGTGGCGCGATCTCGGCTCACTGCAACCTCCGCCTCCTGGGTTCAAGTGATTCTCCTGCCTCAGCCTCCTAAGTAGCTGGGATGACAGGCGCCCATCACCATGCCTGGCTAATATTTCTATTTTTAGTAGAAACAGGGTTTCACCATATTGGTCAGGCTGCTCTCGAAATCCTGACGTCATGATGCCCCCACCTCAGCCTTCCAAAGTGCTGGGATTATAGGCGTGAGCCACCAAGCCTTGCCTTGCCCAGCTAATTTTTGTATTTTTAGTAGAGACTGGGTTTCACCATGCTGACCAAGCTGGTCTCAATCTGTTGACTTCATGATCCGCCTGCCTCGGCCTCCCAAAGTGCTGTGATTACAGGCATGAGCCAGCGTGCCTGGCGCCAGATTCTGTTTGTATTTTGGCTGAGATGCCCTGGAGGTTCTAAAGGCCAAGGTCAGGTGTTTGTTGACCACAGTCTACTGGTGGTCTACAAAGGCCTGGGCTGCGAGGTCTTCCATTTCCCAGTGGTGAGCACATCAGTTGTGGTTGCTGGGGAACAGACTCTCTATTACCTGGCATCTGGGTGACTGTGGAAGAACCAAGACTCAAGGAAAGATGTTGCTGGGAGCCAAGATGGGCCAGAGTCCAGGACTCCACCCTGACTGAGGCTGAATGTCAACTACACAAGTAACAAGTGGCTACAGCCTTGAAAACTGCACAGCTGTGGGTCCTGATCTGGGGACAGGGACGGGGATGGGGACAGGGGGGCAGTGGGTGTTTCTTACTCGTGTCTCCTGTGTTGGACCTCATCACTTGAGTGTCATATTGGCCGGGCACAGTGGCTCACACCTGTAATCCCAACACTTCAGGAGGCTGAGGCAGGAGGGTCACTTAAAGCCAGGAGTTCAAGACGCACATTACCAACATGGTGAAACCCTGTCTCTACCAAAAATACAAAATTTTCCCAGGCTCATACCTATAATCGCATCACTTTGGGAGGCTGAGGCTGGCAGATGACGAGGTCGGGAGTTTGAAACCAGCCTGACCAACATAATGAAACCCATCTCTACTAAAAAAAACAAAACACACACACACACAAATAAGCTGGGCATAGTGGTGCGCATCTGTAATCCCAGCTACTCAGAAGGCTTAGGCAGGAGAATTGCTTGAACCTGGAAGGCAGAGATTGCAGTGAGCCGAGATTTCGCCATTGCACTCCAGCCTGGGCTACAGAGACTCCATCCAAAAAAAAAAAAAAAAAAATATATATATATATATATATATATATATGTATGTATGTATGTATGTGCTTAAGAGGGCTGGGCGTGGTGGCTCATGCCTGTAATCCCAGCACTTGGGGAGGCTGAGGCAGGTGGATCACCTGAGGTCAGGAGTTCGAGACCAGCCTGACCAACATGCCAAAACCCTCTCTGCTAAAAATACAAAAATTAGTCGGGTGTGGTGGTGGGTGCCTGTACTTCCAGCTACGCAGGAGGCTAAGGCAGGAGAATTGCTTGAACCTGGAAGGCGGAGGTTGCCGTGAGCCGAGATTGCGCCATTGACCTCCAGCCTGGGTGACAGAGTGAGACTCTGTCTCAAAAAAAAAAAAAA
>NW_022439323.1:8510-9933 GCF_009761245.1 Sapajus apella
TGTATTTCGCCATAATTAGAGAGGGAGAAAGAGAGAGAGAGAAAGGTCAGGCATGGTGGTTCGTGCCTGCAATCCCAGCACTTTGGGACGCTGGAGCAGGAGGATCTGTTGAGGCCAGGCGTTTTGAGAACAGCCTGGGCAACACAGCAAGACTCCATCTCTACCAAAAATAAAAAATTAGTTGGGTGTGGTGGTGCGTGCCTGTGGTCCCAGCTACTCAGGAGGTTGAGGCAAGAGGACTGCTTGAACCCAGAAGGTTGAGGCTGAAGTGGGCTGGGATCGTGCCACTGCCCTCCAGTAAGGGCAACAGAGCAAGACCCTGTCTAAAAACTAATAATACTGGCCAGGTGCAGTGGCTCATGCCTGTAATCCCAGCATTTAGGGAGGCCGAGGCAGGCGGATCACCTGAGGTCAGGAGTTTGAGACCATCCTGGCCAACACGGTGAAACCCCATCTCTATTAAAAAAAAAAAGGGTGGGGGAGGGAGGGAAGTGACAAAACCCCATCTCTACTAAGAATACAAACGTTAGCCAGGCATGGTGGCACATGCCTGTAATCCCAGCTACTCAGGAGGCTGAGGCAGGAGAATCACTTGAACCCAGGAGGCAGAGGATGCAGTGAGCCAAGATCACGCCACTGCACTCCAGCCTGGGCAACAAGAGCAAAACTCCATCTCAAAATAATAATAATTCAAAAAGATAAGAAAACAGAAATGAAGGGAGAAAAAAGGAAGGGGAGAGGGGAAAAAAAAAAAAAGGTAGGAAACAAGGGCAGAGGGATGGAAAGAGAAAGAAAAGATTGTTTAAAGCTCCTCCAAGTCATCTGATTAACCTTGGCTTCCCCAGCTTCTGTGCGTCAGCAGTGACAAACCCCTGCCCTCCAGCTCAATGTCAAGGATGCTGTGGCCTCATGCGTGTCTCTAGCCAGCTGACCTAACTCTGCTGCCAAGAACCGATGGGAATCCAGGGAGAAAAAGCTGGTGAGAACCCTCTGCAGCCCTTCGGTGTCTGCTTTTCTCAGTCTGCGTCTTAGTTCACAAGGCGAGACTGTCGCCCTGCCTGGGATTGATTGGGGCTCTGTCCTGGGTTGAATTGGTTGGAATTGGTGGTCTTAAGGAAGAGACATCATCCCTGTCTCAGTGTGCTGGACAGGGCTAGGCGCCTGCCACAAGAACATTCTCCTTTTCTTTCCTTTTTAAATTAAGAAAACCTGTTTGTATTTGTTTGGAGACAGGGTCTCATTCTGTCACCTAGGCTGGAGTGCAATCATGGCTCACTGCAACCTCTGCCACCCAGGTTCAAGTTATTCTCCTGGCTCAGCCTCCCAAATAGCTGGGATTACAGGCGTGTGTCACCATACCCGGCCAGAAATATGCTTTGAAAATTGGCCTTCATAGGACTTTTTTTTTTTTTTTTTTTTTTTT